>NC_063051.1:31953100-32088100 GCF_018812025.1 Megalobrama amblycephala
GGTAACTTCCAAAAATGGGCTTTGGTGATCTCAAAACACCCGCTGGACTCAAAGTTCTGAATGAGTTTCTGACAGACAAAAGTTATATCGAGGGGTAAGCTATTTTATATGTTCTTAGTTGCTCTGTAACAACTTATGCCTGTACTATTTTCTTTCATATGCTCTAATGCTAATGGTTGTCATGATAAAACATCAAATGCAGTAGATATTAATTTCTTTGGCATGACTAATATAGACGTATGTATGATTATTTTAGGATCTGTATTTGTAGTAGTACCCTTCCCCCTCCCCCAAGTGTTTGTGAGGTGTCATATTTTCTTTGCTGTACTGTTGATCCATGAAAAACATCAATATCTGTACACATTTGACTGTTATTGCAGGTATGTTCCCTCTCAGGCTGATATTGCAGTGTTTGATGCCCTATCTGGTGCCCCATCAGCTGACCTCTGCCATGCTTTGCGGTGGTACAACCACATCAAGTCTTACCAGAAGGAGAAGGGCAGGTAATATGATGCTTAATTGTAATATTTAGAGGGATAGTTCACCCAAAAATGAAAATTTGATGTTTATCTGCTTACCCCCAGGGCATCCAAGATGTAGGTGACTTTGTTTCTTCAGTAGAACACAAATGGTGATTTTTCTTTTTTTAAAGGGTTAGTTCACCCAAAAATGAAAATAATGTTATTTATTACTCACCCTCATGTCGTTCCACACCCGTAAGACCTTCGTTAATCTTCAGAACACAAATTAAGATATTTTTGTTGAAATCCGATGGCTCAGTGAGGCCTGCATAGCCAGCATGACATTTCCTCTAGATTCGATACGCTGATTCATAACGCTCCAAAGCTTCCATGAAGCAGTGTTTTGAAATCGACCATCACTATACAAGTCTTTTTTTTTTTTTTTTTTTGGCGCACCAAAAATATTCTTGTCGCTTTATAATATTAATATTGAACCACTGTACTTGCATAAACTGATTTAAATGTTTTTAGTACATTAATGGATCTTGAGAGAGGAAATGTCATTGCTGGCTATGCAGGCCTCACTGAGCCATCGGATTTCAACAAAAATATCTTAATTTGTCTTACGGGTGTGAAACGGCATAAGGGTGAGTAATAAGTTACATTATTTTCATTTTCGGGTGAACTAACCCTTTAACTCCAGCTGTTGCGGTCTGTCGGTCATATAATGCATGTCGATGGGAACTCCATCTATAAGAGTAAAAAAAAAAAACATGCACAGACAAATCCAAATTAAACCCTGCAGCTCCTGACGACACATTCATGTCCTAAGACACGAAACGATCGGTTTGTTCAAGAAACCGAACAGTATTTATTTCATTTTTTTACCTCTAAAACACCACTATGTCCAACTGCCCTCCACATCCAGAAAACGGTTCATTTGTGTTCTACTGAAGAAACAAAGTCACCTACATCTTGGATGCCCTGGGGGTAAGCAGATAAACATCAAATTCTCATTTTTGGGTGAACTATCCCTTTAATGTTTTGCAGGTTCTTCCAGTATATGATGATTATTCTATCACCATCTTTCGCCTGAGTGTCTGATGTACAATCCTTCAAACTCTGATGTGGCCGGGAGATAAAAGACTATCACAAATGCACTCGTCCAGTTACATGGATTCACTCTCCTCTTCTTGCCTTCAGCCTTCCAGGTGTGAAGAAGCCTCTCGGTCAGTACGGCCCTGCTGGTGTGCAGGACACAACCGCGGCAGCTCCTGCAGCGGCCGATGAAGACGACGATGACATCGATCTGTTCGGTTCTGATGAGGAAGAGGTGAGTGTGGTAGCAGAACTGATGGTGTGTTTTGATAGAATTATCTGGTCACGTGATGATTTTCTCACCATCTTTCGGCTGATGTTGTGATGGACACCTTTTTGTTTCTGAAAACCAGTAAATGGAAAAATGTCCAGGCAGTTGCTGGATGTCTGCACACCTAATCGAGAATCTGTTTCTTTGCAGGATGAGGAATCCAAAAAGATCAAGGAGGAGAGGCTTGCAGCATACAATGCAAAGAAAGCAAAAAGTATGTTTCTTTCTTTATTATTCTTTTAAATGTACACTAATGGTCAAAAGTTTAAAATTAAAAATACAGTAAAAACAAGAATATTGTGAAATATTAGTTTTAAAATGACTGTTTTCTATCTAAATGTATATTCAAATGTAATTTATTCATGTGATAACTGAATTTTCAGTAGCCCTTATTCCAGTCTTTAGTGACGCATGCTCCTTCAGAAATCAATGTTGATTTGCTGCTTTATTATTATTATTATTATTAGTGATCAATTGATAATGGTTCTTATCAAACTGCTTTTCCTTAATGTTTTTGTAGAAACTTTCTTTTTCAGGGTTCTTTGACTAAAAGGTGGAAAGAACAGCATTTATTTGAAATGGAAAACTGTAACATAAGAGTGTTAATGTCTGTTTGGATCAATTCAGTGCATTCTTGCTTGGGTGTTAACTTTTTTTCTTTTTTATAAATATGACCCAAACACTTGAAAGGTTGTGTATCATGGTTTTCATAATTTAAAGGGTTAGTTCACCCGAAAATGAGAATTTGTCATTAATTACTCACCCTCATGTCATTCCAAACCCGTAAGATCTTCGTTCATCTTCAGAACACGCATTAAGATATTTTTGATAAAATCCGATTGCTCAGTGAGGCCTGCATTGACCACAAGATCATTTACACTTTCAAATGCCTAGAAAGCTACTAAAGACATATTTAAAACTGTTCATGTGACTATGAACTGTTATGAAGTGATGAGAATACTTTTTGTGTGCCAAAAAAAACAAAATAGTGACTTTATTCAACAATATCCAGTGATGGGCGATTTTAAAACACTGCTTCATGAAGCTTTACGAATCATTTGTTTCGAATCAGTGGTTCAGAGCACCAAAATCAAATGATTTCAGTAAACGAGGCTTCGTTACATCTTAAGTATTCTGAAACCTCAATAGTTTGTGTGACTCTGGCAGTTTGATTCACGCTCTGAACCACTGATTTGAAACAAAAGATTTGTACAGCTTCATGAAGCAGTGTTTTGAAATCACCCATCACTAGATATTGTTGCATAAAGTCGTTGTTTTTGCCGCACAAAGTATTCTCGTCGCTTCATAACATTAAGGTTGAACCACTGTAGTCACATGAACTGTTTTAAATGTCTTTCGTTCTGGGCATTTGAAAAAGGGAATGTTATTGCTGTCAATAAAAGCCTCACTGAGCCATCAGATTTCATCAAAAATGTCTTAATTTGTGTTCTGAAGATGGGTCTTATGAGGGTGAGTAATTACTGAAATTTCATTTTTGGGTGAACTAACCAAAAACTGTTTTGAACATGTTTCTTGAGCAGCAAATCAGCATATTAGGATGATTTCTGAAGGATCATGTGACCCTGAAGACTGTCATCACAGGAATAAGTTATTTTAAATTGTAAGGTTTTACAATATTTGTTTGCATTTACTGTAAATAAATGCAGCCTAGGGTGAGCATAAAACGCATACCAAACTTTTGACCGATAGTGTACACATCGCAACATTGTGACTAGTTCAATGATGACTTCTCATAACCATCTTTCGGCTGAGTCTTGTGATTGAAACACTTTTTAATCTGACATTCACTAGTCATTAAATTGTGATTGTTGGTTTCCTTTGTATGCTTTGCGATTGACACTGTCTTTTTAATGTCTGAGCAGAGCCTGCACTTATCGCCAAGTCTTCCATCCTGTTGGACGTCAAGCCCTGGGATGATGAAACTGACATGACCAAGCTTGAGGAGTGTGTCCGCAGCATTCAGTTGGACGGTTTAGTCTGGGGACAATGTAAGTCAATCAGTTCCATCTCTTGAATGCAATTACTGTTCACTAAAACTGATGTTATGCCTACCAAAAAAATTATACTTGGCCATCACAGTTTTGGCTAATTTGTTTCTAATTGTCACTTGACTTCTCCTGTACAGCTAAATTGTTGCCTGTCGGCTACGGCATCAAGAAGCTGCAGATTGCCTGTGTCGTGGAGGATGATAAAGTTGGAACAGACCAGCTGGAGGAACTGATCACAGCCTTTGAGGACTATGTACAGTCAATGGATGTCGCAGCCTTCAACAAGATCTAAAACCCCGCCACACAAAGCATTAAGCCAATAAAAGCACTTCAAATGCACTTCTGTTTCTGGATATTTTTATTTGAAGTTAAAGGGTTAGTTCACCCAAAAATGAAAATTGTCATTAAATACCCTCATGCCGTTCCACACCCGTAAGACCTTCATTAATATTCAGAACACAAATTAAGATATTTTTGTTGAAATCCAATGGCATTGACAATGACATTGCAATGACATTTTCCTCTCTCATATTTAAATCAGTTAATGTGAGTACAGTGGTTCAATATTAATATCATGAAGCGAGAATATTTTTGGTGCGCCAAAAACAAAATGACGACTTTTCTAGTGATGGCCGATTTCAAAACACTGTTTCGGGAAGCTTCGAAGCGTTATGAATCAGCGTGTTGAATCAGCGGTTCGGAGCAACAAAGTCACGTGATTTTGCCGATCCGAATCATTATTCAATACGCTGATTCATTATGCTCCGAAGCTTCCTGAAGCAGTGTTTTTTGAACTGATTTAGATGTGTTTTTAGTACCATTTATGGATCTTGAGAGAGGAAATGTCATTGCTGGCTATGCAGGCCTCACTGAGCCATTGGATTTCATCAAAAATATCTTAATTTGTGTTCTGAAGATGAATGAAGGTCTTACGGGTGTGAAACGGCATGAGGGTGAGTAATAAATGACAGAATTTTCATTTTTGGTTCAACTAACCCTTTAAAGTTATACTCTGTCTTCAAAATGAACATTTTAAATATTTGGCATGTGCTTTTTAGCATGAATGTTTTGTTTTTAAGATCATGAACTTGTTTTTATCAAATGCTAAGCAGATTCTAATATATTGTAACAAACAATTATGTAGTTTATTTGACTTTACATGATGTTTTCAATCACTCTTTTATATATAGGGTAAATTCAGGTTGATTGGGACACTTTCCAATTCATTTCAATGGCGAAATGTGTCCATACATTGGCATGTTGTATCACTGCTACGAGAACTGTTGCAAAGCTAAATAGTTTGCAAGATTTGTAGTGTTACTATCAATGAATGCGATCTGAATTTTCTATAATAGTTATTTTGGTCGGGTTGAGTTTACAGCCCCATTGATCAGACTTGTGGGCGGTTTCCCGCGCTTTACTCTTACGTCACTCCACTAGCAGACATGCGCTAAATACGGAAACCGATGGGATCTAAGTGGAATAACATCCATAATCAGGTGACAGCGTGCTGAAGACTGCAGCTTTATTATGTTTATATATTTTTTAGGTCGTATTTAAGTGAATATTTACTATGTCACTGTCCTGTTGTCACCTTCCACGTTGCCATGCTAAGTGTCACTAGCTTGCTAGGTGAATTAGCATAGCAGGCTAGCTCAAACTACAGTTTGTGTGATCCTAAACAGTGTTTGTTTTCTGAAACAGTGTTTAAAATTCAAGCGTTTTCAAATGCATTTTAAGTGAAGGTGTGTTTCTGTGGTAATATTGGCACGCGCTGTTTAAATGGCCGTGTTTGTGTGTGCAGGCCGGCATATAAACACGGTTTATGAGTAGTTAAAGCTGGACATAGTAAAGAAAAAAAAAAATTTAAAATCCATTAGAAGTTAACTATATATGTGTTGTGAAGTATTAAAACTGATTTAAGATACAAATTAATGTATTTTTGTTTTAAATATTATTTATCAAGCATAATAATAACTAAGTGCACTTACAAGAGACTTTTAAGTGTCTTTTCTAATTCTGGCTAATGTATTCTATATCTTTAGATACGACTTTTAACTCACTACACGTGGCTGTGCACATAAACGCGGTGATGTGACACGGAAACATTAATAGGCATCCTCTCAGTCTCCATGTAGGTGAGTATGCATTCATTTAGTAGGTCTGTTCATTGAAACAATGCTATTTTACAGTCTCTCGCTAAAATCAAAGGGTATTTATAAAATGCATAATGCAGAATACGTCAGTAATTGCTAGCAGTAAATTTTTTGTGCAAGGCCCTAGGCAAAATAAAAAATAGAGCATTAGCAAGAGAAATTGCCTGTGTATAAGTCATTCCACGAAACTGGTACGATTTGGACATTGACAAGGGTACTTGTAATCTTACAAGGGTACTTGTTTGTTTCATAAGTACTGTAAATTGTTTCCTTTACTCTTACTTTAAAAAACTAATGTCTTTAACGGGGAATATTTTATGTATTTGAGGTCTGAGATGTGGGAATGGTAAAGAGAGAGAGGGCAAACAGTTTGCAGTTTAGCTCAGTATTGCCATCTAATAAGCCAATATTTGTCTTAAATATCCTGCATTACAGTTTTGGATATATACGGTATTAAAAATAAATTAAAAATCCCTTAAAGTAACTACAAATGAGCATGTAAAGCAAATTTTAAAAAAACAAACAAGCAAAAAAAACCATATCGTGCCAAGCATGCGATGTTCTCACCTTTTTTCCCCCTTACCTGTTTGCATCCCTGTATTATAAAATGTATTTGTGATAAAATCAACATTTTCCTATTAATCAGATGTCCCTCACACTAATTCAGTAATTGCAAATATAAAAGTTAAATAAAATCTCACACTTTTGTTATACTAAAGCCTGAAATGGGCACTTTTTTGTGACCCCAGGTGAAAAAAAAGTACTTTTGTGCACTTATTTTGTACTTAATATACTAAATATTTTTCTTTAGTACTTCTAAAGATAATCTTAAGAACATCTAAGTGTTCTCAACTGTGCTATTTTGAGAATGAAATATGAACTAAAATGTGCTTTTAATATACTATTTCTGTATTTAAAAAATGTATTTAGTTACTTATAGTACATTTGAACACGTAGTGTACTACAAGTGGTAACTAAATACATTTTTTAAATACAGAGATAGTATATTAAAAGCACATTTTATTATTCTCAGAATAGCACAGTTAAGTACACTTAGATGTTCTTAAGATGATCTAAAGAAGAATTTTAAGTATATTAAGTACAAAATAAGTGCACGAAAATAGAGCACTTTAAGTACATTATAGAAGTGTACTTTTTTTCACCTGGGACAGCAACCTCATAATTTTTTTATCAAAGGCTTAACTTCAGAATTTGAACTAAAATCAGTATTCTTATGATTGCTGTGAATATTTCAGACAGAATTCAATTAACTTTAAATTACTTTTTCTTAAACTTAACAAAAAAAAAAAAATAATAATAATAAAAATGTAGGTGTGACGGGGTTGTGATTTCTTTCAAAAATGCACAGATGGATATTTATGGGAATGGCAAAGAAAATTTCTCATTTTATTATTCATATCCCAAGTACACTTTCATAGGCCTTGAGGGACATGACAAAATAATTTCTAATGTGAAGATAAAATGTATGTCATGTTTTTAAATATTATTAAAGGAGACATTTCAATTAATACAAAAAGCTTTTAAAAATATATTTTGGTGACCCAATAGATAAAATACACTGAAAAAGGTCAGAGGGATTCAAATCATACCAGTTTCCTGAAATGACTCGTATAATGTAACGTGAAATACTTTTAAATATGCAAACTGTACAGTGTGCAATACAATAATATACTATGCAAGCAACGTTCTCTCTGTGTTTGTGTTATTGTTTAAAGACAGTACCATGCCTTTGGAGGAAGGACCACAGTCCTCTGCTAAAAGTAAGGTTCTTTAATCTCACACTATTACATTTCAGAAATATTTATTTATTTAATCATAGAGCACTGCAGAGCCAGTGGGACTAACAGTACCAACTAAATAATAATGCAGATAATGATAATAATGTTATAATAATAAAATGAATAATTAATACTTAGTTATGTAAGAAAGATTTGCAATAATTTTGTAAGAAAAAACAGTTATGTAGGGTTTCTCACACGTGGCACCAAAATGTGTTTTGCGTTTTGGTCACACGGCACCTAAGGTGAGTGTGTCAGATGACTCATTCCTTCTTTAACTGTGAGGCACTAGCCAAAAATTTCACCTTGACAGTAAAAAAAAACAATCAAAGATTGAATAAATAAAAAATTATGTAAACTGGAGTTTTTAATCTGACAAATCTGAAGGATTTGTAAGATATCAGATAACATATAGAGCTGTTTACTGTATTATCAACACAAGAAAGGCACGTGTAGTAAAATAAATTTGTATTTTAAATTTTAAAAAGACAAACAAGAGTAATAAACACAACTACTAAATGAATACCATGAATGATAAAGGAAAAAAGTGCATAAGGGACATAAAATAGAAGTACAGTAATTAAGTTATCTTAATTCTTGTTTCTCTGAAACTAATAAGGTGAAGAACCTTATTATGCATCAAACAAATAATGTCTTCCACTGGTTGTGCTGGGTAGCAATGCAGTGGAGGGGGACCAGAATCTGTTCCAACAGCCTTGATCGGGAAGCGCTGTGGGATGATCTCTTGGAGGACCAAATGGGTCCTTAAATCTGGAACACGCCGACGAAGGTACCTTGAAGTTAAGGTTTGCTCGCCGGAGCTTAACCTTGTTGCAAATGTATCTGTATGTCTTCTGCCTCTCTGAGCCAGAGACTCGGTCAATCCGCTCGCTGGATGAAGACATAGTGTTTGTTAATGTCTCATTCTTCACAGACTGGAGACTCAGAACGTAGTCATATCTGTTGCTGCCTCACAAACCATAAACTTAAAGCATGGGATCTATTGATCTCACTTACTTCACAGGCCAAAGACTCAGAACTTGATTGTATCCGTTAATGTCCCCCCCTTATAGGCCGGGGACTCGGAAAGGTGTACCTGCTATTGTCTTACATTTGCAGGCCGGAGACTCAGAACGTGGTTTGTCTGGTATTGTCTCTCTGGACAAACTGTTGAAAGGGTGCATTTATCCCTTTCCGATAAGCAGGAGATTGCAATTGGGTGCTTCTCCATTCCAGTGCTGTGATTGGCTGGTGGCATCAGAAAGAGTGACCCACCCTTCTTTCCCCTGTGGAACTTGTTTGCATTATCGAAAGCACACAGTTAGTGTCTTTAAAGTTTTACCAATGTATTATTCGCTTCCCAAACTATCGGCAGAATACCTTTGGCAATGTTCTGAACACATAGAGTCAAAACATAATGGAAAAACTGTCATGCATGCATTCTTTTTTACATTAAAGTGTTCATTCACCCCAAAATGAAAATGATGTCATTAATTACTCACCCTCATGTCGTTCCACACCCGTAAGACCTCCATTCATCTTCAGAACACAAATGAAGATCTTTTTGATGAAATCTGACAGCATTCTGTCCTTCTATAGACTGCCTTTGCAACTTGATCTTTGAAGCTTCAAAAAGTTCATAAAAAGGTCGTAAAACTAAACTGCTGTCCTTTTAAGAATGACTGCACATTTCTAATATATCGTCACACATCTGATTTTTTTCCTAACAGTTTACATTTGCGTAGGACATAACAGAATGTGTTTGCTTTAATACTCCACACAATGTGCATGTGACATAATTGTGTGTGTATTTGACCATGCAAGCGCAATAAGCTGTGAAAAAGAATCGAATTAAGGATTGCATGCAACTGAGAGCATGGCTTGACGGTGAGTAAATTATGGGATAATTTTCATTTTTGGGTGAACTATCCCATTAATATGTTTATTAGGACATGACGAGCACATTAAGTGACATTGTCCTGCAGCATTTCATAGATGATAAGTGGAATGAGAATTTTAGAATGACACGGCTGTCATTTATTACACTGTTATTAACAACAACCGCCTGTTCCATCCGTCATCATCATTGCACATGCGTAGAACTTTCAAGTTTCGTTTTACAGTCCGATCAAGTGTTTACACGTCCTATTAAATGTATTAAAAAAGGTTTAAACCACCCCTGACCCCTTACAATCAGATTTGGCGTGATTGACGTGGTTACATGTGCCTTTTTTATTCCAATTATGTAACTAGTCCAATTAAAAATGGTAGTGAATGGTACCAGAGTTCAGAAACCATCTGTCAGAAAGCGCTCATATAGCAAAATAAGTTCTCTTTAGCTGCTAATTGCGTTTTAATAGTTTAAAACCACTTGTTTTTAAACCGTCCTGTCATTCCCGGGCTTGGTACTTGGGGTCTTTTTCTTGCCCTCTAAGAAATGTCAGTCAGTTGTCTTACCATCCTTGTCTGATGGTGTTGGACATTTGCTTGTGCTATAGTTTACCAAAAGCCAGTCCAAATGTAGCCAACCTTTCTTTACTGTTGCAGCCAGAGAGGGTCCTTGCCATAAAACTGGGCCCTGGAATGTGCTGTACACAACACTTGTCATGGAAATCTAGCCAAATTAGATGCCAACATGGACAGGTTGTGAGACATGTCCTTATCTTCAAAAATCATGAACAACACTACAAAAGAAAAGAAAATAACACAGAGACTACCTAGACTACAATACATATGGCTAAATAATGAGAATGAACATTAATAATGAGGAATTGTTGTCTTAAGATATCTAATAAATAGTAATATGTTTAAATATTTTATTTTAAGGGCATTTTTCTTTTATAAGATAAGTAGATTTGGTACTGTGTCGGGTCACCACTGATGTCCAATGTAACATCCGGATCCTGAGCAAAACTAGTTGAGAACCACTGATTCAGAGAATGCATGTTAATGTTTTGTTATGTGTTGTAGATGCAGCGAGGTGTCCAGCTGATACGTCCGGCAGGTGAGTTGTCTGAAAATAAATTCAACGTTTGCACCAATCCACTAGCCATCCCATTATGTATTCTCAGTAGCAATTCAATTGCAAATTTAAACAAATATAATTTTACCAAAATCTATTATTTATCCCACCTGAAGGACTGGTAGAGGAGAACAGCCTGTTGCTGGTCCTTCTAGCTCCCAAAGACAGGGTTACTGCAGCTGCTGTCAAGTTCTGTACAATAGTGTGGAACAGGTGCGTAACTCTCTGGTAACATCATTCCTTCCCCTTTAATTACTGTTTTGATCTAGGTATTTGTTAAGCTTGAGTTAGTAGTTCTATTTAAACAAATCAAAGGCGAACTATATATATATTGCACTATAATAGATTGTAATATCATGCATTTATGATAATCATTATGAGTTATTAAGGCTTTATTGTAAACAATTTATTGTTGTATTCTGCAGCATATCTTGAGTGCCCAACATAGAGAAGTGGTACGGGCTTCTAGAGCTAGTGTATCTTCTGGAAGTTTATTAGAGAGATTCCTCCAGGATGTGCTCCAGCATCATCCTCATCACTACAGCGATACACGGTATGCTACCCATGCATTAACATTTTAGATTTCATTGTTGCCATGTTCCCGTAATATATTACATGTTTTATGTTTTGGAAATTGAAAAGAAAAACTCATATTCAGTCATTGTTTTTGACACTTCATTTCTCTGTAGGCCTACCCATGCTGATCTACCTTCACTAACTACCCCACTTGTCCCAAAGGAGGTGCTCTCAGAGGTGTACTGTGGATCAGATGAGGATGGTGTCTCTGTTGGGACACGTGAGGAGATGCCTACCTCTGATGAAGAGTCCTGCCAAATGCTGCAAATTGCAGCCTCAATTCCAGCAGTGACGACTGACATCACTGCAACTACACATATACAAACTACTTCCCAAATTGGAACAACGGTGCCTGAACCACCTCCCCCTGAAAAGTATTCTCCCACACAGGGTTTTATGCACAGGACTAGTGGCAGCTCTGCCAATGACAAACCACATACATCACAATTGACACTACCTGTTCAGAGAGAAAGCTCACAAAGACATCCCTGTGCTTCAAATCGTCCACCAGTCGCTAAGGCTGGAGCTGTTGAACACAGGAAAGCGCACAAGAAAACCAATAGGGATAATGAGGGGAGTGACTCCATTACAGCATCCCATGCCCCAAAAGCTGCAAAGTGCATTACCTCAAAGGACCAGCCTGCAACCTTTGGACCAGTGGCTGAGGAGTCCACAGTGGGGATTTCAGGACTGCCCCATTCGAAAGTCCTCCATAGGGAACAGACATTCAGTCATCTATCGGACCAGATTCGAGATGTGATAGAGGAGGTTATTGAAAAATACTGTTATGGCTACAGTCCCAAAGTCGACCAGCAAGAGGATGATGGCAGCTTCCTTTTGAGTCCTCAGTCAATGAGTGAATCCGAAGGCAGTGAAGAATGGGACAACGCGATACAGATGGCTTTGGGAAAGGCAAAGGGTGAAGAAAAGAATTTAGCCGAGTTACTGGAAGTGCATATAAACCTTGAAGACCAAGGATACCAGACTCAGCTGCACACAGCTCTAAACTCTGTGGGAACACCTGAGGAAACCAAGGAGAGTGCTGCTGAGAAGGTGTTTCCTGATCTTCCTCACATACCACAGTCTTTTGTTGGAAAAACGTGGACACAAGTGATGTTTGAAGATGACGTGAAGATAGACTCCATAGTGAGAGAGTTCCAACAAGGCCAATTCCGTTGCTATTTTGAAAGTGAATCCTTGGCTATGTTTGGGAAGCACAGTAAGAAAAGGAAAAAGAACAAGAACCGGGAAAGAAAAGAAAAAGCAGATACTGCTGGATGGGAGCCTACAGATATCTTGCCGCTCATGGAACACAATGAAGAAGACCCTACACCTTCAGCTGTTTTGTTGAGGAAAACGAGGCAAAAATTTTACAGACTAGCGTCACGTTGCCAAGTGGTAAAGGTAAGCCACGGTACACAGACCATCCCTCTTAGCTGCCCTGTGGTGCGACCGAAATCAACACAAGAAACATTCCCCTCGACACACAGTGAAGAGCCCCAGCAATGCCCTAGCCTTGAAAGGACCCCTGACATGAAGACCAGACTCTGTGCATTAAAGCTTCCTGCTTCTTACTGCAAGATAATGAGTCCTCTACAACCTAAAACTGTGGTCTATGTGCTTTCTTCCCCAGATGGGGGTCAAGGAATCTCCAAGCCCACCCCTATTAAGAAAGCAGGGAGGAAGCGGAAGTCATGTGACAGTGATGTTGGCCAGAAGTACAAGTACAAAAAGACACCTCTTAAGTTCTACGACCCTTTGACCAATCGGATATTGAAGAGTCCACCAAAAGGCATATCTTTACCCTCTAATTCCAAATCTCTTTCACATGTCCGCCAGCTGTTCCGTAGCCTTAGCCCAGATATCAACAAGGAGAGGCAGGGCCTGGAGCAGGGGCAGTCATCAGGAGGTTCTCGAAAGTGTCGTGGTAGGAGCAGCATGGCTGATCTATGTACCTCCACCTCAGACTCTATTCTGGAGAGCGGTGGACCCTCAGAACCTGGTTCTTCTTTGTCTAGCAGCCGAAGAGCCTTATTCAGCCGCTCCTCTATCTCAAGTAGCAGTTGTTTCCTCCTTGGACACCTCACGCCATCTGATTCTTCCAAAGCACTTCCTCACTCTTGTGCAAGCAGTTCCTATAAAGTTGGAGGATTGGAACAAGAGGAACACCGCCAACAAACACCAGTTGACCAAACACCAATCAGACGTAGCTTACGGAGGGCTGGACCTTTGACTCCAGCCAAGAGACCATCGGTACCCCCTTACAGGACCAAGAGGAAGTCAACCAAACCACAGCGCAAAGCTAAATCACAAAGCAATCTCCGGCAAACTGTTAGCTCAAGCATATCTGCAGAATGTAGGACATCTCCCAGAAACAAGAACCCTGCAAAGGCCTCACTTAGATCATCGGCTTCCTCTAAACTGGCGATACAGCCGGTTATTACATCCTCTTCTAAACAAATAAATACAATGCTCAGTGCCAGTCAGCAGAAGAGAGTGAGGGGGAGGACCGCCACTGTAAATATAGCAGACTGAACGTTATCAGACACCAGCCATGAGCATAAGCTGACTTCTGTTCTTCAAATGCTGTATAGTTTTGCACAGTTGAATTTCAGCTGACTGTTTCTAGTTGAAGTTCATTTTTGTCTGTATATGTTTTATTTGTCATATGCATTTTTTTAACTTGTAATGAGTATATATTTTTTAAGTTTCTAATGGGTATTTTCTCAGAGGTTGATATTGATGGTTGTAAATTAAATTTATAATTAATATTTTTGTCTTTCATAAGTATATTAAGAGCATTTTTTTTCTCTTTGGGTTTTGGCACTGTATCAAATTGTCTTTAAAATACATACCAACAAATGCAAAAACTGCTTAGGTCAACAATACGTATCCTACACAAGGCAAATGTGCTCTTTGGGAATCAGCCATTTATTCTCTCTCACAAACACGCAATACAAGTGCCTTCATGGGCATTTTACACTCTGTCCCTTAAAAGTTTAGATGTTCCTAATGGATGAGGTCAAAGCATTTAAGAAAAAAAACATCAGTCATAGTGATGGAAGTGATCTTCCATGAAAATCCATCAACATTGTTTAAAAAAAAAAGTATTGCATTTCATTTAGTCAAGTAAAGTTGTTTTGTTTTGTTTTTTTTCACAAAGATCAAAACACAGTGCTGGGTAGATTACAAATTGTAATCAGTTACTGATTCCTAATTACGTGGCAAAAATTAGTAAAGTAATCTGTTACATTACACATTTAAGGTAATGTAATCTGACTTCTTTTAGATTACTTTTGACCTAACTCATTTATTACATTGATTTGAATAGGATAATCTTGACACTGACAACGTGCCAACAGACAAGACAGAGCAGGTTACTTTTGATATATAAAGTCTCAGCTTTCAAATTACATCAATTTTTTTTTTAAAATTCAAACAATAAATACCATTTTGTGGCTCTTTAATGTGTGGTGACAGTTCGCTGTAGCGCCTCAGTTCAAATGGAACTTGAACCGATCATCTCTTCCCACTCGTTATAGCATGAAATAAACATGAATGAACATCCGAAATGATGTTGTTTCAACTGAAAAGACGATAAACGCCATTTTTGAAGTTCAAGTCCACCAATGTTAATCTATTAACTCCTGTCTGGTTTGTTTGTTGGACAAAATGGCGGATTTAGCATTGCGATTGGTCAGATTGCCTTCTGAACATATATAAGCAGTAGGCTTTTAGGCTTAAAAGATAAAAAAGTTGTAGTAGTAGGGAGAATCATTGAATAATGAATAATTTACTGACATTGTAAAAATAACATGTAATCATGTAATCCATAAAAAGTAACTTTAGTCTGATTATGATAATTTTAAAATGTAATATAATGTAATTATAAGTACTTTATTTTTGGAATCTGATTACATAATCCAGATTACACGTAATCAGATAGCCAGCACTGACAATACATACATACAAGTTACAGTTAGGCGCTGTATACAAGTACTGTGCAAACAATTGCAGATTATTTCTTTTGCAAAATGCAGTGGTGTGGGATGAGAAAATGAAAGAAAAAATATATAACTGCAATAGAAAAATACAACTGTATATAAGGCAGCAATAATCTTATATGATGTGGTGGATTTTTAAATATAAAATACATGCAAATAGTGGCTGAAACAAATCAACTTAATCATTCATTTCCAATTTAAACATTCAGTCTGTCCATGCATGTGGTCTGACATAGATGCACTTTTAATTAAAGTATTAGTTCACTTTCAAATGAAAATTAGCCCAAGCTTTTCTCACTCTCAAGCCATCCTAGGTGTATATGACTTACTTCTTTATGATGAACACAATCGAAGATATATTAATAAATATCCTGACTTCCAAGCTTTATAATGGCATTTAACAAGTATGAGCTGAAGAAAGTGTCTCCATCCATCATAAACGTACTCCACATGGCTCCGGGGGGGTTAATAAAGTCTTTCTGAAGCAAAGCGATGCGTTTGTGTAAAAAAAAAAAAAATTCCACATTTAACAAGTTATAAAGTAAAATATCTAGCTTCCGCCAGATCGCCTTCAGTATTCAACTTACGAAGAAAGTGTAAACTGGAGTCACGTCACCTTTTCCGTAAGTTGAATAGGGAAGGCGTAGGACGTAGCGTAAGCTTTTTAAACTGCGAGAGTTTACACTTTCTTGTAAGTTGAATACGGCAGAACTTGTTAAATATAGATTTTTTTCTTTTTTACACAAACGCATCGTTTTGCTTCAGAAGAACTTTATTAACCCCCCGGAGCCGTGTGGAGTACGTTTATGATGGATGGATGGAGATGGAGACACTTTCTTCAGCTCATACTCGTTGGTATATTTATTAATATAACTCCGATTGTGTTCATCAGAAAGAAGAAAGTCATATACACCTAGGATGGCTTGAGGGTGAGTAAATCTTGGGCTAACTTTCATTTGAAAGTGAATTAATCCGTCTTTATTTACGCATAAAAGACTAAAGCTTTTATTCCAGGCTTAGGTTGTGGGCTAGCGTATAACAATTCTAGTTGTCCAAATTCATTACAACCAACTGATTTGCTAGGATGAGTGTGCTGGCGAGTGTACAAAGTGAGGATGGTTGACGCGTCAGCGCAGCAGAAGATGCAGTGCGCAGGCGCACTGGCTTCCCTTACGATATGAGCTGCTTGGCCACCGCCTTCCATCCATCCGTGCTACCACCCCTTCGCCTTCTTCCCAGTCCTCCCCACCCCCTCAGCATCCCAACCGTGCTACCCACCCCTCAGTCTCCGATGCTGCATGAAGGATTTCCCCCACTTCCCGCGGGATACGCACTAAAATCGCCCTCATAATAATGGACTCGCTGTAAATTGATGCGCTAATGACATTTTATTTAGTCTTCAAATATGAATCATGCGTCTGATATTCCATCTGTGTCTGCTCGCTAGCATATTTATTTCCTTGCCATCTTCTATCTCCTCAATCTCAACGGGTAAGTATAACGTTTACCTTGCGCAACTTTATTATTTACATGATATTATTCGATATTTGCTCTAGCATTTGCCTTTCCAACGCCTTTTGTTGCGGTAGGAAATCCCAGCTTGATACGCAGGCTCTGTGCAGGCTTTGATTGAGCAGCCTCCATTACTTAACTGTGTTTACGGCCGTTTATACATGTCAATCTATGCAGAGGGGGGTAAAAGCTTTTGAAGGCCTCTCTATGGGTTGACAGCCCCATTAGTATGGTGTTGTATATGCTATAAGGACTGAATCTTAATTCGATTACCATGACAATAGATTATCATTAGCTGACATGATGCGTGTCTAATGCCTTTACAATTCAGATATCACATATCCAAATATGCAGCTGATAAAGTTGAGAAAAAAATTATAAATGGTAATGTTTTGTCAATATGTGTCTCTTATTTCTCTGTTGCCATTACATGCATCATGTCTCGCCCTCTCATCCACTGTCTTAAATGTGTGATCAGATTTCATTGTTTTATTTGGTTATCAGCCGTAGTGCCTCCGTTCGATACACTGAGATCTGCATAAGAGAGATCTGTGCGCAGCTTCTCTGCAGCATCACAGGGCTGCAACTGCTGGCACACGTTCATATATAATTGACGGGATCCTTCTCCGAGATGAAGACCGTAAACAGTTTCCTCCTATCCTGCAGTTTCCAGCGCCGTGCAGAATGAGGATCTCAGGGATCAGCACGTGTCTGAGACCCCGCGAGAAGCGGCAGCAGCAGCACCGGGCAATTCCACGGGTAGAAAATCGGAAGAGCGTGAGGTCACCGTCACATATCCCTCCCGGCTCATTTACTACTTGAATGAGGATTCGGAGAGCACGTATCATGATCTGGACACTCGGGCGAGGAACCAGGCCGGGGATGGACAGGTGAGAGGTTGTCTTGCAGTGTAAAGTATGAAAATCCCCTCCCCGTATTTAGGTCTTCAACACTCCTGCGCTAAGGAGTTGTGGAGCAAGGAAGATGCTTCATTTCATACCTCGAGCAGCTGCTGGGAATGGTGCAGTATGCCCAACGCTCAGAGTTGATCCAGGTTCACCGGCCCTCCCTCACAAATCTAACGCACATTTCGCAAAAGAAGCATTTTTTTTTCTCCCTCGCTCTCTCTGTACTGAACAGACGTTGTGGGATTGTATTGTGCACACACTCTCACTTTACTTCTGCCAATGCAGTGTTTTTGCTGTAAAACAGCACAGCTGTGTGATTTATGATGCTCTAGAGCAGATGTTTTATCTGTAGATGCACTTTGCCGTTTGATAATATGATTTAATGTGCGTGCAAAACAGAAATGAAATTTTACCATTACGTTTGCAGGCTTTGCTGGCAGATTTGATGTAGTAACATATGTTTGTTTTGTGAAGTGTTAATGAGCCTCTGTTTATCTCCCTGACCGCAGGATGTCCACCTGGCCCAAGCAAGTTTCCAGCTGGACGCCTTTGGCACCACGTTCACTTTGGACCTTACTTTGAACAAGTAAGTGCGTGTGTGTGTATGTAAGAGACAGGTTCAAGAACGCTGAATTGTTCAGTTGCACATTGTCACATTTTTTAAAATAAAGCAGCTATATTCTCTCCTTTTTGTATTAAAATCCTAAAAATCTCTTGCTGAGGTTGGTTCCGTGCTTATCCGCTTGTCCTATTCAGTTATCTCCCTGCCATTTGTCTGTGTCGGCATCTTTACGTTCGAGGCGTTCATTGAAGATCTAAGAACATTGTGGTTTAAATCATCCAAACTATTCCCTGAAAAACTGTGAATGTGTTATGATTAACAGCATATAAGGTGCTTGGTGTTTTATTTGAAATTAACTGCCACCCTGGTAATTACATTTACCTTTATTCATTTAACAGATGCTTTTGTCAAGGCAGCTTACAAATGAGGAACATTGCAAGCAATTTGTCATATAGAGCCAATAATATTCACAATATACAAAGTAGAAAGATTTGGAAACAACCCAACATTATCAGAACTTTGGCTAACGTTCTGACAAGGTTCTCTCAAAGTTATGAACAAACATTTTTCCAGTAACTTTAATAGAACGTTCGTTCAAAGTTATCTGGTCTTTATTAAGGTTCTCAAAATGTTATTATTTATGCATGTTTTAGTTGCACGTTCTTTTGATGTTCATAGATGCAAACTCCTCACCTTTCAGTGAAAATTCACCTTTTTGAGACCAAAATAGGTCACCTGTGAGATTTGTGTAGATCTGATGAGAAAGTGTTTGGAGTGGTTGGGATTTATTCACGGTGAATGAAATCATAAGAATCGCCTTCTCAGTAAAAAAAAAAAAACCTCCTCCTGGCTTTGCAGGTGCAACGCACCTGGAAAGAGTGAATGCACAACTGAAGAGAGTCATCTTTGATGATTGACGCAATCATCTGGATCAACATGCGCATTCACAATTTCTATATATCCTAATTATTGTTAATATGTAATTCATTTTTTTCAGGAGCTCATTGCTTCTACCTGCATTCTTTAAATTGTAATGTTGAAATGCATTCTCTGAAAAGCTGCTTTGAAACGATATGTATCGTGAAAAGCGCTATACAAATAAATGTGAATTGAAATCTCCGATAGGTCTGCCTGTGTGCCTTAATGAAGAAGAATCTCGTAAAGTAACGTTATGATAACCTTGATTTAATTGCCATAAGTATAGATATGTAAAGCTTGGGACTGTTAATTAGCCTGACATGGCTGACTTGTGTTGATTTGACGTTATTTCCACCGAATCGAACATACTTTTTATTCTAAATACTTGTATAACGCTACTAACATTGCCATTTTGCCATTATGTTCACTAAGTTTGCTGGCAAAGTTTATGTAATCAGCGCAGATTTAGCGCACATACTCAACTCATGATGAGTCAACATAAATATTAAATATAGCCGAATGGAGCAGCGCCTGCGCGTTTCTGGCTTACTTCAACACAACCATCAAAAAGCAACAAATAAAGGCGCACTGGTTTGTTTGCTTGGAAGGGAATTGTGCAGACCCAAGTAACTATAATGTGGGGTAACTAACCCCAGAACACTTAGCAACGATGAAGCACATCTGCCAATTTTTAGCAGACCCTGGCCAGAAATAAACACTGATGTTGCAGCAACGATCAAAATCAGAAGGCTAAATGACCTTTGAAGCTTCAAATAAAGATTGTATTACATTGTTATGTCAGTAGGTGCCGACCAGTGACTGTTAAAATATATTTGATAGAGATTCATTCAAAAACTCTGCATGAAACAAGTCTTTATTTATTCATATCAAACAATTATTTACATAATGAATGTACATTTATTAATAGACTCATTTATAACATTAAATAGAACATTTTGTCAGAACCTCAAGTAAATTAGGCATACACGTTATTTTGTTTAGTTGTCTATTGTTTTGTTTTCAGAATCGTGGGAGAATCTGTATTTTTTTTCTTTAATCCAGATTATCCAGAATCATAAATTAAGCTTAAAAGAATATATAACATATTTGGCGTCTAACTTATACTATAAGCACTGTTTCTGATATTAAAATGTGCAATCTTTAAGACTAGGATAAAGTCTTTATGCACATTAAGAAGGCTTTGGGACAATCATAATGCATTATAATCCAGGAGTTTCTGAGAAGTTCTGCAAACCCCAAAACCGCATCTTTGTCACCTTTTTTTTTTGTTTGCATCCCTGAATGTTACTACTTGTGTCTGAATGTTTAGAGAACATTCAAAACATTCCCACAATGTTTGAACAATGGAATGTTCCCTTAACGTTCGCATAGCCAAGAAAAAATGTTTGTAAAAACGACGTTTTGAACAGTCAGCTAACATTCAGAAATATTGTTTTCTTAACTTAATGGGAACGTTCGCAAAACTTTCTTAGAATATATTTTCTTTGCTGGGAAGTGCTGAGGTAAAATGCTGACAAGAAAAGAAAGTATTTTTTAGTAGTAAGTGGTTATGGAGTGCTTAAGTGCTTGTGGAAAAGGTGTCTCTCCAGCTGTTTTCTGAACGTTGTGATGGTCCTGGAAGATGGTGTAGAGGTTGGCAACTCATATTGAAAGGATTTCCTTTTTTCCCTGCATATATTCCTTTACACCAGGGATGTCCAATCCTGCTCCTGGAGGGCCAGCGTCCTGCAAAGTTCAGCTCCAAACCCAATTAAACACACCTGAAACAGCTATTCAGGATCTTACTAGTCATACTAGAAACTTTCAGGCAGGTGTGTTGAGACAAGTTGGAGCTGAACTCTGCAGTACAGTAACCCTTCAGGACTGCCTTTCACAAACAAGTTTTTTGCACAATTAAAATGAGAACGCAGAACAGTTTTATATCTGGTTTATATCAAAATTCAGCAGCACAAGCAAGTAGATTATTTGATCACAAGTTTCCAAACTGTTCGGTTTTCATAATAACCAGGAATAGCCAAGGCCATGGATTACATTTTTAACGGTTTAAAAGGATGAAAAAGGAAAATTCTGTCATCATTTACTCAACCTCACCCACAAAGGAATATATTTTGAAAAAATGTCTCAGGGTTTTTCAGTACATAAAACAAAAGTCAAGTGATTTTATCCCTTCTTATGTGCACATGATTTTCACTTTTAGAACATTTTTAGACACATTTTAGTCATAAATAAGATCAGTTATTGCTACTTTCTTTTACTGAGATAAATGATTTGTTTGCGAATGTCCATTTTTGCGAGGCTGATTAATTGTCAGCTTGTGACAGTTGTAAAAATAGGACCAGCTGCGACAGCAGAAGTGTTTGTGATCATGGGATAAAAGAACTCAATATATTTTTCTTCTTTGTTTAAACAAATAAATTTCACTGTGACTTCAGCTATTCATGCTGTTGTTAATACATTTATCATATAACATTAATATAGCCACAATCTGCTATTTCAAATACATTTTTATTGCATTTTTATGTTTATTTACCATGCCTTAACAAACCTGTGTGGCAGAATCACTGATGACGTGATGCAGCTTCTGATCCACTAACAGCCTGGAGCTTCCACAACAGCTGATACGGAAGAGAGTGTTCTCCCAATGCGCACTTCACGAGTTCACACTTACATATAATTAAGTAGAGTAAAGGTTATGTGTATTTGGTGTGCTGTCTGAGGGGAGGGCTCAAAGCTCAGAATTTGGCCGAACCCAGAGCACTCCCCCAATCCCAGGTTGGGATAGGAATAGTTAGAAGTGAGGAGATGGGGTGGTGGAGGGATGCTGGAAAACTGTCATGGAACAGACGCAAGTCTGCTGTATATATACCTCTTATCTTGTTAATTGAGTTGATTAAGTTGATTAACTGAATGTGCTCCTCTTAAATGGATCATGAACTGCATTGTTTTATTGTTTTATAATGTTTCCTGGCTTGCACTTATAATGTTAGTATGATTTTTATATAAAAAAAAATCATAATTTAGAAATAAAAGGCATTTTTCCAACCCTGATTTTAGCCCTCTAATTTGAATTCTCTATTTTAAGGGGCGTGTCTGCTGGGAGACTTCTGTGTAAACGCCCACTGCTGTGATTGGCTGACATCTTTGCATATGAAATAGTATTACTCTCTCAAAAACTTTTAGCATGTTTTTACTATTACAGTTCTCAAGGTTAACTAATCGTGAAAAGTTTTGATTATTGCATTCCATTTAAATCTATGGCATTATATTTAGATTGTGGCATGGAAGGTTGCAGTGATGAAGATTGTAGCTGATCACAGACATGTTGTTGAGCGCATGAAAGCAGTGATCTCATCATTGCAACTCGATTTCTGCACACTAACAAATGCTTTCATCATAACTAACAGTGCAAACCCGATGTAAATATAAGGGTGCTTTAACATTAGCACTTTTGGTGCACACCCGGGTTAGATTGACATCAGAGCACCCGCGAACCGTACCCGAGTCCGCTTACAAAGGGTGGTCTAGGGTGCGGTTCAAGTGAACTCCGGTACAGTACGGTACCAAATTGCGGAAGTGAACCGCTATTAATGCAGTATTATTTTATAAAAATATGTGTTTGTGTGTGTGTTTCACTCACTTTCCCGACTAGTGTGCAAGCAGAGAGCTGTAGCGTAGCCTTTCTCACTTCTGCTCGCCTTCAGCGTTCTACATTCGCAAGTGCCATTATTACAAAACCAACGGTTCAAAAACAAAAATATAAAAGTGAGGAGAGCAACGTTATGCATTTTGCCACCTTCTCCTGCGCCGTCGTTCCTAAGCAACGGAGTAAACAGCTGCTGGTTTGATAACGCAAACGAACCGCAGGTCGGACCCAAATAATATAATATGAACACAGTCCAGTGGGGGCAGGGGGAGGGGGAGCAATCAAACTCGGGTTCGGTCCAGGCAATTGAACCAAGTGTGAAAGCACCCTAAGAGATTCATTGAATAAAATGAGAGTTTTGGTGTGAGTCACTGATAAACTCACGCTGTTTGATTGACAGCTCCAGCGATTTTAAAGGGAGCGTTCTTTGGTTGGTTTCTATATATAATTTAATCTCTGTTTAAATAACAGATTATTTTCATCCTACTAAGAGAAACAACGTGAAGTTGAGCATTTAGTCACTGGTTTGATTTACTGACAGACAAAGAACATCTGACTGTACATGAATTATTAATATCAGATCAGGTGTTAGAATTAACACAGTTACTGACATGTTGTTGCATTACTGTCAAGTTCATACTGTAAAAGTCTGTTTGCAAAGCCTGCGGCAAAATGCGATTGATTTACCAGAGAATCCACAGTGAAATGTACCGAATACAAATGAATAAAGCTCAACTGAGACATTCACATTGTTGAAAATAAATAACCATATTCCTAGCATTAGGATCCTTTGAAAGGTAATGTTATTTTAGTCCTGTATCGCTCTTCTCTCCTCCTCATCTCACTAACACACCAGTGGGCGGGGCTAATGTTGCAATGATGAAGTACACATTGATTTCTTCTGCGGAGGCGGAGTTTCACCTATCTATGATCAGTCATTCTCTGGGCCTGGTGTCAATTAAAGCTTTTATTGGACTAACAAGGAAGTTTTCAGTTCTGAAACTTGCAGGATGTTCTTATAGTACGATGGAAAAGTTGATTTCTCAATTCATGACCCCTTTAATTAGGTTAATTATCTGAACGTGCTCCTCCCAAACTTCAAATTGTCCAGTTTTTTATCTGTTTTAGTTATAGGAATGTTAAGAGAAAATTTATGCATGTTATCATTTTGCAAACATTATTGGACATTACTCTTAAATGTTCTCTGAACGTTCAGTAACATTTAAAAAACAATAGATGAATGTGCAACTAAAATGCTTCAGGAAAAAAAAAAATTAAATAAATGATGTATAAATACTGTTTTTGTGCTAACATTTTGAGAACATTATTAAAGACCAGATAACTCTGAACGAACGTTAATTAATCATCACTGGAAAAATGTTTGCTCATAACTTTGAGAGAACCTTGCCAGAACCTGCTTGCTGGGTTTATTATTTTGTTGTTGGATAATTAATGTGAGATTGAATTCTCTCTCTCACTTCTATTTTAGTGATCTGCTCTCTTCAGATTATATGGAGATCCACTATGAGAAAGACAAGCCCGTTCTCTCCAGGGTAAGACACAAAGAGCACACATCTATATCAGACAGAACCCTGAAAATAACTACTACATAGCAGTGATGAATGTGCGTCTGTTTAGGGTGGGGAACACTGCTACTACCAGGGCCATGTGAGAGGAAAAGAAGACTCCCGTGTAGCTTTATCTACCTGCGACGGGCTTCAGTAAGAAACCTTGTTTTATTTGTATGTGTGTGTGTGAGATAAAGAGAGAAAGTCTGACCTGGAGACCCACTGTGAGGCCAGATGGCAGTTGGTACACATGAAAAGATTTGAATGTCACCATGTTAGTGTGTGGTTGAGTGTCACAGAGAGCCGTCGAGGGAAAGAGAGAAGCGTTTGTTCGGTTCTAAAACCACCATTGTGGTTTTCTTGACAAGTGATTTGACACATTGAGGTTTTATCTGTCCTTGTTCCTGTATCTGTTTTCCAATTGACATCCCTGACTCTTTCTTGTGATTCGCTCTTCTAGTGGGATGTTTGATGATGGTAATTTTGTCTATCTCATCGAGCCTCTGAAACAGACTCACACCGTGGTAAGATCACATCATTACAGCTTATCGTCTTTTGGGATTCATTATTCACACCAGGGCCGTAACCACCACAGACACTGATGGGACAAGTTCCCCTTCAGTTATTAGAAATGACCAAATTGTCCCCCCAATATTTGATATTCTTAATATGCACTCCATTACGCACTGCTCTCTTTGTTCTTAGGATGACTGAATGTTACATTTTTAAGCTGGTCTGCCTCATTGGTCTAACAGAGCTCGTCAATGTCAAAATGAGTGAGCTGGCCAATCAAATTAAAGAAGGCGGGGCTTAATGTTCATAGAATACACGTGTGAATTCCAACACAACACTTTAGTTTTAACAGTGAAAGAGTGTGTAGTGAGATGTAAGTAGCTAAATATTTAATATCTGACAACTGTTTTACAATAGAAATGTTAAACTAATGACAGTAATATGCAAACTACTCAGCTTTTTAAATCAAATATCACCGTTTTGAACTGAAAATATGCTATCATTCTTCTTTCTTATAGTACTTATAGTTCATAACTGAATGTGACAAGACTAGTAATGTTTTGCATTTGGCATATTTGACATTAGAGCTGTAACGGTTTGGTATAGAAGTCACAGTTCGGTTCAAAACTAAACATAAAATTGCCTTTTTATTTTCCCTTTTTTAACAAATGTCTCTCTGTGTTTAAATAAATTCAGTTATAATTAAAATGTTCTTAAGGATAAAAAATCTATCTCAGCTAATGCTGTAAACTATATAGGGAGCCCTTACTTACACATTACTATAATATTAAAGGTTAAAATTAACAACAGAGTCCAAATTATTATATACAGTTGCTATTTATTTTTACATATAATAATAATCAACACTTAAATAATGTAAATTGCACATAAGGTAGGTTTTACATTAACTTCTAAATCTAATTATTAAGTTAATTCATTCATTTTTAATCATTTGTGGCACAGTGGCTGTCATAACTTTAAATATAACGAATAAGCTAATATAGTGCATATATAAAATGCTCCTCTCTAGAGTTAATATCTCTAGCGAACTAACATGCTTATTGATATCTTTCCGCAGTTGAAACATTAGTTGAGAGATTACATGTAAACCAAGCGTGCCGCACAAGTCCTGAATAGTGAAGCCAAAGCGTCTCGATCGCCCCCGGTGGTTGGTCCCAGTATAGGTCATAAACCCCGCCCTCTCCATGTAATTTAATGGGATGTAAGACAAACTACACAGCAAAATCCCCAGAGTTAAATCAACTCTGCTCAGAGAACATATGGTCCCTCTCTACATAGAGTTAAAATAACACTGAAGCAGAGTTAAAGCTAATATGATGATAATATGCTGTTTGTGGAGTTGTTTATTCAGATCTTGAGAGATTTAATGTCTTTTATCTTCAGTTGACTTCATCTAAGGCTGTGGCTGGAAGTCCTTTGTAGTTATTGTGTTTCTTTTCAGTGATTCTGCTTGTTAACAGCAGGTGTTCATCACTAATGCTCAATCATAAATGCGTCGAATCACTTAATTAACTTTTACTCTGCTTCAGTGTTACTTTAACACTATATAGAGAGGGACCATATGTAATCTGAGCAGAGTTGATTTAACACCGGGGATTTTGCTGTGTAAACAATTAAATTACACTTTAAATATTTTTTTCTGTCATTTTATGTAGTTTTCATCACGCTGATGTAAGTTCAACTGTTCGTTTTTTTATCCTCCTGAGACCCCCAAATGTTTTTTTTTTTTAATTTAGTATTTTTTCACGTCATTATATTGTTTAGAGCATAAGAAACAAATGAAAAAATAACATTTTTAAAATTATATTTTATTCATATGTTATGCTATGTCCTCTGTAGTGGACACCAGGACTAAGTTGTTTAAAAAATAAAATGACATGAAATGACATGTATAGGCAAAAACAATGGGATTTTTTTTTTAATCACCAATCAATTTTTAGGCTTCAGGATTGTTTTTAACCAAACTTTGTATAAAGATGATTCTCAACTATGTTATGAAACATATAATGGAATTAATTGATATACCATTTTACTTTATGCAGTATGAGGGTAAAATGGCCATACATGGGTTTTCCCATTCAATACAATGTATCTATACACTGTATCTAATTTGCATATTAATGTGTTCTTGGAGCAACATGCAATGAAAAAAGAAGTGTAATAATGGGAGCAATAATTGGCAACATTTTCATAATAATATCTAATAATTAATAGGAATATTGATATATAATTTCTTTCCCTATTCACTTGTTGTGTCTCCTGAAATGCCTGATAAACATGATTTAAGTCCCGGTGTCCTCTACAGTGGACATGTATGAAATCAATGTTCTGTTTCATAACAGAAAGTCATATTTTGATTTGAAACCCCATAACATTTTCCTGAGATGTTGATTTATAATAAACAATTTGAAAATTAATCATATTTAAATAATCACAAAATATTATCATATTTCCATAAGAGTGCTAATTTTCATTTTTTTAGTCATATTTAAAGACCAAGAAGTTGTTGTTGTAATGGGGAAACCTCTAAAAATCTGGTATCTCTGCAAAGCCCTGAATGTGCTCTTTACAGGACATCCAGACTTAAAACTGTGACATGTATGATGTCAGAGAAAACCACTAAAATATAATGTCCACTACAGAGGACAGAAGTCTATTCCTGGGTCCCAGGAGGTTAAATAAGTTAGTTATTTGATGCTATAAAAATGGGGGTGTGACGTCATGATTGACAGCTGTGATTGACAGCTTCTCTGAGCGAAGAAGTCACTGAGGCACCAACAGGCTTTTTTCAGGAGAGATGGAGATTGGAGCTTTAACTTTAATTTCTACATTTCCATAACTGTTTATTTCACACTGACATAATGTGTTGTTTAGCAGTAAACTGTACTAACTGATTCTGCGGGATTGTGGGCGGGACCTTGATAGCGCGCGGCCCACTTCATGCTCACTACTGCGCAGATTCAGGTCCCAAATCAGCAGGAGATGTCAGCGCCATACATGTAAACATGTCTCTTCTTCTTCTGCCCTTTTTGCTGGTAGAAAACAATTACTGTGCACGCCCCCTTCTGGATTGAAGTGTGGGTTGCCTGTGACTGACTGTATTCGTCGTCTGACTGCATGCACCGGGATAAATACATGTACCGTTACACCCCTATTAGACATACGATTAATTGCGTGCATCTTTTAAAACAAATTATTATTTGCAAATAGTTTCAATTGATTACTTCACAACCACCTTCATTTTTTTTATTTGCTTAAATCCTTATTTAATCCTTTAATTTCTTTAAATAAAAAGACCAAAACCAATTCGGTCCCCTCAGTGTTCACGACATGGTTACGGCCTTGATTCTCACATCTTGTCTACAAATGTCACCATGTTTGTACCATTTAGGAAACAGGGGCACGACCCCACACTTTGCGACGAACATCATCGCTTCATGTGACCTCTGTCCCAGGTGACTGGGGTAAGTGTGCCAAGGTCTTAAAGATATGTGGCAAGATATTATATCACCACTCTCATCTCCATATTTACCTTCATGTCTGTTTCCCTCAGCTGCTGATGACCCAGTTGAGGAAAAAGAAGAAGAAAAACATATTTTCGCTAGCATGCCTTGGTTAAAGAGGAGGAGGAAAAGAGCTGTAAGAAAATGACTCTCAGCCTTTTCCATGTGCTCCACCGTTCCTTCAACATTATGGCTTATAATTTTGCTATGATTTTCTTAGATGCCACGTAACATTTTTGAGGAGATGAAGTATCTGGAAATAATGATTGTCGCTGACCACAACACGGTGAGATCATCCAGACAAACCATATGAATTAGCTTAGTCTGAAAATTTCATTTTTGTATGCATTTCTGAATCAAAGCTCTGTTGCAAGTACAAATAGGGCACCCCTGCTCGTTTCTGTATAAATTATCCACTAGAGGGCACTAAATAACAAATGTTTTCATATCTTTCATGTACTGCACAACCTTGAAACTGATTTTCTATCTTAATCTCTTGTTTTCACAGTTTAAAAGGCATAAGAGTAAAAAGCATACCCGGAACTTTGCCAAATCAGTGGTCAACCTCGTAGATGCTGTATGTTTGCATATGCATTGCTCCCTAATATTTACTCATCTTGTGTTCGTCTTAATCTAAAATGCAAATAATATTCCCTTTAGATTTTTAAGGAGCAGCTGAATACACGCGTGGTATTGGTTGCTGTGGAGATTTGGACTGACAGGGACCGGATTCCTCTGAGCGTGAAACCGTTGGAAATGTTAAAAGATTTTTCAAAGTACCGACAACAGAACATCAACATTAACGCTGATGCCGTGCACCTCTTCACGTGAGTCGCTTGCTTTGCCAGTAACACAAAAGGATGCGGTTCAGTTGTGGGAGTTTCAGGGCAAGATAAAGATTGTGATTTTTGATTCTGTTTTCATGATCTGTGATTTTGTAGAATTCTAAATATGTGTGGGTCATTTTCAGGAAAGTGTGCCATTTATGTGTGAACTTTGTTATGATATTTTATTTAACTATGATAAGTGCATAATGCAAAATATTTTTTAAAATAAAAAATTTCTTAAATATTTGTTTTTCATCTGAATATCAGCCATTTGCATATCGCCATTCATCGTCATTACATTTGAAAGGAGCAGTAAGCAATTTCTGACAAAGACACTTGTAGCCAATGAGCAGTAAGGGGCGTATACATTCATTAGGGGGGAGGTGCCTATGTTGCATAAGCTGCGTCCCAATTCAGAGGTTGCATCCTTCGAAGGACACGAACTTCAAAGGCCATGAAGGTTGGAACGAGTGTTGTGACAGCTGCCGTTGATGAGTGGCAGTAATGTTTGTACTGGACTTTTTTTTAGTTCAAGTTATATTAAAGGGTTAGTTCACCCAAAAATGAAAATGATGTCATTAATGACTCACCCTCATGTCGTTCCAAACCCGTAAGACCTCCGTTAATCTTCGGAACAGAGTTTAAGATATTTTAGATTTAGTCCGAGAGCTTTCTGTCCCTCCATTGAAAATGTATGTACGGTATACTGTCCATGTCCAGAAAGGTAATAAAAACATCATCAAAGTAGTCCATGTGACATCAGTGGGTTAGTTAGAAGTTTTTGAAGCATCGAAAATACATTTTGGTCCAAAAATAACAAAAATTACGACTTTATTCAGCATTGTATTCTCTTCCGGAATCCTTTCCATTGAAATGATTCCACTGAATTGATTCCATTGAATTGAATTGATTCCATTGAATCCTTTCATCTGTCGGCGTTGGTAATGCACTTTTACATCGTTGTTTTTGGTGATTAGGACATCCGCGACATGCACACTTACGCACCATTTTAAAAAATATAGCAATACCAAAATACAAACAATGTAGAATAGCTTAAATACAGCGTGCGTCTCCCTCAGACTGTAAACGAAGCTCGGGCGCACCGGATAACACGTCAGCAGCGTCACTGCGGAGTCGTGAACCCGGATTGACAACAGACCCGGAAGAGAAGACAATGCTGAATAAAGTCGTAGTTTTTGTTATTTTTGGACCAAAATGTATTTTCGATGCTTCAAAAACTTCTAACTAACCCACTGATGTCACATGGACTACTTTGATGATGTTTTTATTACCTTTCTGGACATGGACAGTATACCGTACATACATTTTCAATGGAGGGACAGAAAGCTCTCAGACTAAATCTAAAATATCTTAAACTGTGTTCCGAAGATGAACGGAGGTCTTACGGGTTTGGAACGACATGAGGGTGAGTCATTAATGACATCATTTTCATTTTTGGGTGCACTAACCCTTTAAACTGTCTGAAAACAAAACAGGGTTCAAAAACTGTCTAAATATGTTCACCATGGTCCATTTTTGCACATAATAAGGAGTATAAACTATATATAATCACATCTTAGTAAGATATGTCAACATTTTAAACAATTCAGAGTTTTTTTTATTTATTTTTACATTTGTATCATTAGATATTTGAGTAAGTTGAAACAAAGTACTTGCGTTTAAAAGTGTAATTCAGCAAAAAATCTGTTGTCACCAGTGCGCAATGAATTCTGGGGTAGGCAAGGCCGCGAAGGATCCATCTGTTGTATCCTTCATTTTACGGAAAACAAAGGACGCATTTGGAGGAGCCTTCGAATTGGGACAGCCTTTGTTGCACCGCGGTGACGCAGTCGGCCTTCGAATGCTCCCTTCGAGCGATGCAGCCTCTGAAATGGGATGCAGCCGTAGCGTGTTTGTGAATTTTGGGGCGGAGCTATCAAGATAGGGGTGTGATCTTTTGGGTTGGGGCGTGTTTGTTTTGGTGATTTCAAATATCAAAAGCGTTTCTCAAAAATCACTTATTGTACCTTTAGTAAGTTATATTGAATTAAAAAAAACTAAATTTTACTTTCATGAAAAATAAAATATTTTAATTTCTCTGTATATGTAATATATGTAATATCAAAATGAATAATTTGTCTTTTCTTCTTTTCAACATTATGGCTGTGTGTTCTTTCTACTGTTTTTTTTTTTTTTTCTTTCAGGCTTACCAAATCAGTGCATCTTTTTTGGAAAAATATCATAGTAATCAGTTTTTACATTAAAGCAAAAGTGCAATGATATTAGATAACAAAAGCCTGATTCATGTCTGATAACATTTAACCCCAAAATATTTTGAATGTAACCCAGTTGAAACAAAGCATTATATATATTTTTAATTACAATCTGTAATTTTTTCTGTTCAAACTCAGAATACATAAATTCCAAACTTACTGTCACATGGTTAAAAATAATATAGCACATTAGTGTTAGGATTAGAGTTAGTAATAATAAATTCTATAATTTTTGAAAATGTCTTGCACAAATGACACAATTTCCTAAGAATGAGGCTGAATGCCATTGTTTGGTAATGCAGTTACAGAAAAATGTCACATTAAGATCAATACAAATCTCTTTCTGCTTGCAGGAATGTGACGTTTCATTATGGCCGGAGCAGTGTTGCATATATTAGCGGTGTGTGTTCCAAATCAAGAGGAATCGGTGTTAACGAGGTGAGGTTGGACACACACAGCATTCTGGCTAGACAGACTGGGCAATTTACAGTAAAAGCTTACCTTACAGCAATTTTAAATGACAAATGAAGTGAGTCATGCACTGCTGTATCTGTTTCTCTCTTTTAGTTTGGCAGCACATGGACAATGGCTGCCTCTCTCTCTCAGAGCTTAGCACAGAATCTCGGTATCCAGTGGGATCCTGTGATCAGGAGGAGTAAGTCTGGTGACAAACTACTGCATTTGTTCACTGTAAGACTTTAGGATTGATCAGAAGTGAACTCACAGACTTTCTCACTCCCTCTTGTGTTCTCTCAGAGGAGTGCGGCTGCATGGATTCATGGGTGGGATGTATAATGGAAGACACTGGGTATCGTTAAACACACACATTATTCTATAGCATCTCCCTGACTACCTTCCGGGCATTTTAGCTTCTAGGTTCCTGTCGTATTTCTTGATTTGTGTAGGTTTAATTTTCCCTGTTCTCCTCCATAGGGTGCAACATCCACGCAGGTTCTCCAAATGCAGCATCAGCGACTACAGGAACTTCCTTTTGAGAGGCGGCGCTTCATGTCTGTTTAACAAACCCAGCAAGGTAGGCTTGAAGAATAGTTTGGACAACATACAAAAACATGTAAAAAACACAACACTTCACCTGCATACACATGCCCGCAAATGTAAAGTGAATAAGTTAAAAGAACTGCACAAGACTTTGAGTGAATATCAATGGCCTGTTTTTCCACAAAAGGTGGCTTGACACTTACAATCACCAGTTTTCATTGTTTTTGTTTTTGTTTTGTTTGTTTTTTTCATTAAACTTATTTTCCCCAGTTATATGTCAGGAAAAAAATAAGCTGAAAGACAATGTATTTTTCACAGCACTTTTTCAGTAAAACAGGCATCTATTTTTTCAGCTAATGAATGAACAAACACAGCATAGACACAAAGGGGGGCGTCACTTCTGTATAGAAACTTGTTTCCACCATGGAATTAAAAAAAGGTCAATTTTATCTCACAATTCTGCTCGCAGTTGTGACTTTTTTTTCTTGCAATTGCGAGTTTAGATCCTCCTGGGACCCAGGAATAGACTTTTGTCCTCTGTAGTGGACATTATATTTTAGTGAATTTCTCTGACAGCGCACATGTCACAGTTTTAAGAGATATTTTTCAGGAAGTTTCACAACTGCCTCTTCTTGGTCTTTAAAAATGATGAAAAGAATATGATAATATGTTGTAATTATCATTTAAATCTGACTAATTTTCAAATTGTTTGTCATAACTCAACATCTCAGGATAATGTTATGGGGTTTCAAATCAAATAAATATCCATTGCAAAACAAAAAAACAGTACTTTTTGTCCACGAAAGCATTAAATCCATGAAATATTGATATATTACCCATTGTTTGCATCACATTTCTTCTGAATGATCTGCTCTCCATCATCGTTCTTCAAGAAATAATGCAATCTGAGCAGCGTTTATGTTGTAAAACTGTGTGTGATCGTATCTAACAAACAAATGAGCCCGTGTCCAAAGTATAATTTTTTTCAAAATAGTGCAGCAGTTTTAGTTATAATATCCAAGCAGTGCTGTCGGAGTTTTATATCCTCCTGCTATTGTCATTGTAGTAAATCTCAGGAACTTTTAGGCAATGCCGATCCAACAACGTGTGTTCTGTTTATCTTCCGCATGCGAGCACATCTACACAGACGCACATCAGTCTCGACTATTAATGCAGCAAGCCATATTTTATAATTGTATTAAAAAAGAGAGAGAAAAAAGCACAAATACGGCTAAGATGCCAAATTCAGCGGCTGGAATTAGCTGCTGAGGTCACATGACGGCTCATAGACAGCAGCGGCAATCTACCTGTCACTCAAGTGACCACGCCCTTAATTATGCAGAACTTTAAGGCTTAATATAATTTAAACGGTTGAGTTATAAAAAAATTCACCCCCCTCACAGTTGTCATGAAGGGCAAAATTAGCTATACAGACCAAATCCACAATTTGAACCAGACTGTAAACATGTTTTTTTCTGCTGTAAACTTGGCCAATTTAACATGGGACTCAATGAGATTCTGCTCTCTTCTGCAGCCTGTCCCTAGCGGCCAGTCGATGAATCGCAGTTTAAGTCACTTCCGTATTGGCTTCACGAGAGACTGGGGGAGGTCGCCGCTTGGTTTATTACACATTTTGGGAGACACAACAAGTGAAAAGGGAAAGAAATTACATATCAGTATTCCTATGAAATATAAGATATTATTATGAAAATCTTGCAGATTATTACTCCCATTATTACACTTCTTCTTTCATTACATGTTGCCTCAAGAACACATTAATATGCAAATTAGATACAATGTATCGAATGGGAAAACCCACTTATGGCTATTTTACACACATACTGCATAAAACAAAATTTTATATCAAATCATTCTGTTATATCTTTCATAACATAGATGAGAATCATCTTTATACAAAGTTTGGCTTAAAAAATCCTTAAACCTAAAAACTGATTGGTGATTTAAAAATAAATCCCATTGGTTTTGCCTATTCATGTCTTTTTTTTTTTTTTTTTTTTGCCTCTTCATGTCTTTTTGTTTTTGCCTATTCATGTTTTTTAATTTTTTTAAAAACTGAGTCCTGGTGTCCCGTCCTCTACAGAGGACATAAGCATAACATATGAATAAAATATCATTTTTCAAAAATTTATTTTTCCATTTTTTATCTCATGCTCTAAACAATGTAATGACATGAAAAAATACTAAATGTATACATTTTTTTCCTGGTTCTCAGGAGGATACGGCAGAAACAAGCTTCCATACCTCTGCTCTAAACCCTCTTTTAAAATCCTGCTGTCTTGGCGTGCACTTCTTTTTAATAATGTATGTTAAAGTTTTGCACTATTTTTGGATCCTGCCCTCCTACTAATCTATTTTTGGATCTACTTGCCTTTCTCTGTTTGTTCTGTTCATGTACCCGCAACCCACAAAAAATTAGGTTTTCAACCGAAAGCTGAAGTTGAAACGTTGAAGCAGGTTTTATAGCAGTGACACCAAATGTCATCAGTTCTCACATGTATTGTGACTGATTGTCATTGACAGCAAACTTAAAGCAAAAATCCAGTTCAAGCAAAATCAGTGGACATGATGCTGGATAAAACTTGTGCTTTGTGTCGCAGCTCTTTGAGGCTACAGAATGTGGGAATGGTTACGTGGAAGTGGGAGAGGAGTGCGACTGTGGAGCCCGAATGGTTAGCACTTTTTTTTTTACATACTTTCTCACAGACAATATCAAAACATAATTTCACGTTTGCTAGCCATTTTTATTTTCCTCTGGTTGTGCAGGAGTGCTATAAAGACTGCTGTAAAAAATGTTCTCTGTCTAATGGAGCGCACTGCAGTGACGGCCCCTGCTGCAACAGCACATGCCTGGTAAGACACTTCATCATGACTCCCACTAACCTCACCTACTGAGTGTCTTATAATGCACTGATCAGTTGTTTCTTTCAATACTTTTTTCAGTTCTACCCACGGGGATACGGCTGTCGATATGCTGTAAATGATTGTGACATATCAGAGACTTGTTCAGGAGACTCGGGACAGGTTTTGCTCTTCTTTTTTCTAAACCAGTATTTATTTTCTTTAAACGATGTCAATTATTTAAATATGAATTCTGATATATTAAAACATTTTTAATGGGGAAATGTCAAACAGAAAGAGAGGGACAAGTGCATAAATATTTTTACTACATAGTAAAAGCATAGTTTAATTTCAGTTAAAGCTAAATTGGGTAGTATTTCATTTTTTTCTAATTTCTGTATAGCCCGTTAAAATGTAATGTGATGAATATTCAAATTTGCTGATATTCCCATGAAACAAACATTTAAAAATAAAACTAATGTAATTTTTTTTATTTAAATATTTGCGTTATACAAATAAATACGTTAAAATGAGAGTTATATCTGATTTCTCCTGTAAATAATAATTATAGTAAGTCATGGTTACACAACAGGACATAACTGGTACAGTTTCCTGACAATGAGCCACTAATCAATTTATTCAGATGATGCAACATTATCTACATGTCAATCACATTAGCTATGTTTCCATCCGCCTATTTTTATGCACATTTTAAGATATTGCTTAAAAAAAAAAAAAAAAAGATGCACATTAATTCCAAAAATGTGCATAAAAAACGTATGCGTTCAATTGAGGCGGATCAATTTTTTTATCAGATAAGAAGACATGCGAATAAACTATGATGGAAACAGGTTTACCGAATAAATCCTTTGATGCGCAACAAAAAAAATCACTTGACTTTGTTTCAACAGTGGATGTGATTGGATAACTGGACTAACCAGCAGACCAGTTGCATCGCACAGCATTTCAAATGTTGATTTGATCATTCTGAAATAAAGAACCAAAGTCTGTCATCGGAAGGATTTGGTTTAATTCCCCCCCAGAAGCAAATGGGATGAAAACAGTGCTTTATTCGATATTCCAATTTTGCATATAAGTTAAAGGGGACCTATAATGCCCTTTTTAATATAAGATGTAATATAAGTCTCTGGTGTCCCCAGAATGTGTCTGTGAAGTTTCAGCTCAAAATACCCCACAGATCATTTATTATAGCTTGCCAAATTTGCCCTTATTTGGGTGTGAGCAAAAACACACCGTTTTTGTGTGTGTCCCTTTAAATGCAAATGAGCTGCTGCTCCTCGCCCCCTTTCCAATAGAGGGTGGAGCTTTAACAGCTCACACTTCGGTTGCTCAACAACAACAAAGAATCTCACGCAGCCAAAATGAGGATTGTCAGTAACGGTGTTCAGCCTTACATTGCTCAAACCGGAGTCGACACTGATGGAGAGACTCAGGAAGAAGTTACAACTTTTAGAATGAAACTGGACGTTTCTGAATGTTTAGTGGATAAATGTAGTTAGTTGCAGTGCTTTTGTGCAAATCCAGCGTTGAATTGATCCTCGTTTGTGAAGCAGTCCGGTGTAAAATGACGGCATGACAACAACACTCTACTACAACAACTCTTCCTCTTCTCTAAAGCAGCCCAACATGGCATCACCCCCTTTGTTGTGTGTTTTCGGGGGGCGGGGTTTATGTCAATTTTAGGGTTTGTGATGTCACCAACCCGGGAAGAATCTTGTTGTAGTCCCTACCAGCCATTTGTTGTAGTCCTTTAAAAAGCGATTTCTATAAAAGAAAATATCTCCCTTTGCATTGAACTTTGAGTGTTATAACTTTGCAGATGTTGTTTATGCTCAAACAGCAACATTTCACACTAACTAAAGTTAAAAAAGTGAAATCATAATCAAGGACCCCTTTAAATTTGCAACTTTGGATGGAAACATAGCTGGTGATGATGATGTGTCATACCCCTCCCCAAAGCTTCACTATCCGCCATAACTGCCATAACTGCCATAACAGAAGGCATGTTATTCAGTAAATGACAGCCCGCCTGCAGTTTTAACACTTCTTAATAATATGCGGGGCTGAAACATTAACTTTGATAGTGCAGTTGTCAGCTGTCTCTCATTTTGCCAAGTACCATTAAATAACCTGTTTCACAATCTTCCCTCCAAGAACATATAGTTTATGTGTCCAGTAACTAAAGCAAATCACATTTAGTATCATCAGAAAATACTAAAACTTAAATAATGCTGAACTAAATGGTAAAAATACTGGGTATCTTTTTATTTTTTTTATTATTCTTTTTGCAAAAAAAACTTCAATAATATCTAAAGATCTTTGTTATTCTTACAGTGCCCCCCTAATCTTCATAAGCAAGACGGCTACTCCTGTCAGCTCAATCAGGTCAGATAATATCTATATAAAGCAATTTCAGATACATGGCAGAACAATATTGAGGCTATTTTTGATCAAACCCTCCACACTTTATTTGCTACTATTCCAGGGCCGCTGTTACAGTGGTGAATGTAAGACTCGGGACAGTCAATGCAAATACATCTGGGGTTCAAGTGAGTGACACTGATGCTTTCAGAGTACTCAACTCTTCTTGTCAAAGAAAACACTAAAATAACTGCAAACACCCGCTTGTGTGCGGTTCCTCTTTTTCCTAACTCCATTCTTTCTCTTGCTGCTCTTTCTATCTGTTCTCTCAGAGGCTGGAGGGTCAGAGAAGCACTGCTATGAGAAGTTAAATACAGAGGGGACAGAAAAAGGCAATTGTGGGAGAGATGGAGACAAATGGGTGCCCTGCAGCAAACAGTGAGTCCGTTCCCCAAATTATTTAGAGAGCAGGAATATGCGGCACCATGAATCTTTAAAATGGTACAAAACCAGGTCAAGTCTAGATGGAAACTCTTGTTCTGCAAAGTTTTCAGGAATGTGCCTTGCTGTTAATGCTTTTTCACTTTCTTTAAACCTGCTGAAACTGATGGAAAGCATTGAAAACTTTGTGTCTCCTTAAGTTTGTAAACCAGGGGCCTAATGTATAAAACTTTCTGTACATTTCAGCCTAAAAGTGTGAGTACGCATAAAAGCCAATTTTTCAGAAATTCATGCATACGCCTGAACCTGCGCAAAATTCCCTTTATTGGCATGTGTATTTATTTGTGTTGAGAGTCTTGTTTTATTGGCATAGTGTACTTATATTGTATGCTACTGATAATATCAGCAACATCTTGATCTACGTGGGTGTAAGGAAATTAGAACAAGCAGCGAATGTTTGCCAATAAATGCTGGAAAAATCTGTATGTGAATCCCACGTGAAATTTGCAGAACATGGGTTACCGTCTAGACACCATCTCTAATGCTTTCCAAATCCTGTGGATTTACAGCGACGTGTTCTGCGGGTACCTGCTGTGCAGTAATATTGGGAGAATCCCAAGGATCGGAACACTGAAGGGTGACGTCACTCCCACCACCTTTAACCATCAGGGGCGACTGGTGGACTGTAGGTCTGTTCCTGGATCTCTGCAAATCTTTTCCCACTAAATCTTCAGGACGAATCTCTTGAATTAAATTTTTGACATTTTCTGTTTCTCCTTCGTCTGTAGCGGGGGACATGTGCTGTTGGATGATGACACTGATCTTGGGTATGTGGAAGACGGTACGCCATGCGGCCCCTCTATGATGTGCCTTGAGCGGAAATGTCTACCCATCTCCTCCCTGAACCTCACAGCCTGTCCGTCTGGCCCTGGCGGCCGAGTCTGCTCTTCTCACGGCGTGAGTGATCACCATCTGACACTCACTGCTAGTTGGACTTGGACGCAAACCACAGACACTAGGGTTGTCAAATGTAATGGTACCAGTCAGTATAAAAAAATAAGCTTACCAGGTATATTTGGTACCCACTGATACATGCTGCTTTCAAACGCTCTCAGTCATATCTGTGAGCATCAAAGTTTTTATAAGAGTTGAACGTTGTATCACAATCGTATCCGTTGAGCATGTGAACGCAATGGTGCTAGTCAGTCAGAATCTGCTAAACACTGCTTTTGTTATGTTCAATGTGAGCCACACACATCAATTTTTTGAAGGGGCAGATGAAAGCAAATTTTACTTGCCAACCAGACAAGTAGCCTGATTAAAACCTCAATAACAAAAAAATAACTAGGGAATCAGCAAAACGTGAGAATGATTTTATTATGTTTAGTGTAAGTGGTGATCGATAGTGGATAATAATAGCCTATATAATGTAGCCTGTAATATATAATATATATAATATATAATATAATGTAATTCAGTGTTTTGAACAAATCGGTTGAGTGAAAGATTCAATGAACCATTCATAAATAACTGCCACATTCTTGAATGAATCAGCCGTTTGAATGAATCGTTTGAATCAATGACTCATTATTAAAGGGTTAGTTCACCCAAAAATGAAAATTATGTCATTAATGACTCGCCCTCATGTCGTTCCAAACCCGTAAGACCTTCGTTAATCTTCAGAACACAGTTTAAGATATTTTAGATTTAGTCCGAGAGCTTTCTGTCCCTCCATTGAAAATGTGTGTACGGTATACTGTCCATGTCCAGAAAGGTAATAAAAACATCATCAAAGTAGCCCATGTGACATCAGTGGGTTAGTTAGAATTTGTTGAAGCATCTAAAATACATTTTGGTCCAAAAATAACAAAAACTACGACTTTATTCAGCATTGTCTTCTCTTCCGGGTCTGTTGTCAATCCGCGTTCACGACTCCGCAGTCACGCTGCTGCGTGTTATCTGGTGCGCCCGAGCTTCGTTTACAGTCAGAGGGAGATGCACGCTGTAAACAAAACAACCTTCGCAAACATGTCTAAGGATTTCGACACAGAGGAAGACTTGCATTTTTTTGCTCAGCCATATTTATTTGAACCCGAATACACGGACGAAGAACTAAGAGCGATGGAAGAAGCTCCTACACAGCAGCAACCGCTGTCACAAGCTTCGGAAAGGCAAAGAGCAATAGAGACCTGGTGGTGTAAATGTCAGCAGCGTCTTACGTCAGCAGCGTCACTGCGGAGTCGTGAACGTGGATTGACAACAGACCCAGAAGAGAAGACAATGCTGAATAAAGTCGTAGTTTTTGTTATTTTTTGGACCAAAATGTATTTTTGATGCTTCAACAAACTCTAACTAACCCACTGATGTCACATGGACTACTTTGATGATGTTTTTATTACCTTTCTGGACATGGACAGTATACCGTACATACATTTTCAATGGAGGGACAGAAAGCTCTCGGACTAAATCTAAAATATCTTAAACTGTGTTCCGAAGATGAACGAAGGTCTTACGGGTTTGGAACGACATGAGGGTGAGTCATTAATGACATAATTTTCATTTTTGGGTGAACTAACCCTTTAAGACGGTCACTTGCCACCACCTACTGGCGGTTTAGTTTCATGTTTAAAAGTATCACCCCCCAAAATTTCTTATTTGTATTTTAAAAAAAATATTTATCTCATAACATTAATTAATGTTGTTGTAATTTTTGTCAGTGTAAAAGATTTAATTTGGTCTTGTTCTAATTGAATTAAAATGAAAGATAAATCATACATTTAATAATATTGCCAAAACATAATAAATTATATTTACACCATAAAAAAATCCATTTTTTTCCGGACAAGCAGCTTTTTTTACTTGAACAAGGACAAGCACATGACAAGGCTTAATGTCAAGTCCTGCTGCTAAATCCACTGCAAAGTTTCTGGATTGACAACTGTATTGAAATGTGTGATTGAAACAGACACTGGAATGATTGACAGTGATAACTAACGGATGAGACAAAATGGGACAAGCTTTTTAAAAGTAGTTAATTCAGCAGTTTTTACTCTGGTACCGAAATTGGTACCGACTACTGACATTTTGGTGTTGTGACAACCCTAACAATGTTGTGACAACCCTTGAAAATAATCCTGTTTGAATTCCCACTCACCAAAGCCAGAAATCCACTCAAATCCACTTACAAATTTAATCCAGAATGTTAACAACAGGGATTGAATTCATCCCATGCATTTAGTTCATATCCAGAGGATTGATAATCTATTCAAGACACCTAAAAATAACATATCCAACATCTATAAGAAGGGGACTGATTTTGATTTCAATTATGCTTAAAAGTGCTTAACTTTTTTGGGGGGTTGCCTCTCATTGTCAGTAAAATAGCCAATCAGACACATTCTTTGCCTGTAGTGCTTTGGGATTTGCTGACATCAGGTTTGTTGAATTTTGGAGAGAGGAAACTTCTGAAATCACTTAAGCATGGGGTTTTTAAACCTTTCAGTGCCAAGTCCTGTCAAATATGGCAATCCGCTTGCAAGTGACCTGCTTCCAAAAATATAATGGCAGCTACCCTGCCGTTCAAAAGTTTTGGGTCAGTAAGACAAAAAAAAGTTGTTAATACTTTTATTCAGCAAGGATGCATTGATCAAAGTGACAGTAAAGACTTTTACATTGCTACAAATAAAATTATATTTGAAATAAATTATGTTCTTGAACATTCTATTCATCATGTAGAATTAATTATCACGGTTTCCACAAAAATATTAAGCAGAACAACTGTATTTAACATTGATAATACTAAGAAATGAGCAGCAAATCAGCATATTAGAATGATTTCTGAAGGATCATGTGACACTGAAGACTGGAGTAATGATGCTGAAAATTCAGCTTTACGGGAATAAATTATATTTTAAAATATATTAAAATCGAAATGAGTTATAGTGTGTGTATTATAAAGACCCATTTATAGTGTAAGAAATGATACATAAAATTATAAGCATGATATTATACAGATATGTTGCTTTCAAAACTAAATTTTTTAATAAAATTATAATAAAAGTGATCAACTGAATGAAATTGGCATTTATATTGTTATTGTACTAAAGCAAAAAAAACATTTATCTTTAATTCAGTGTATAAAATATTATTAAATATTACTATATTTATAAAACCTAAAGAAAAACTTTTTTTTTAAATATAAATGTTTTAGTACTGCAAGTAGAGATGAAAATTTTAAAAGACTTGCAAATGTATTTTTTTACAAAATGATATGCTTATTTGTTTTTATTTACTATTATTAAAAACTGTCTATTAACCCCAGGCTCACACCACACACAGTACAGCATACTGACATATTTCTCCTAATGTGTATCATACCTTTCAGGTGTGCAATAATGAAGCAACCTGCACCTGTGACGCTACCTGGGCAGGGACTGACTGCAGCATGCACGACCCCCCGAAAGTGCCGCCCGTCATCGAGGACCCGGGTCCCAAGGGTTCGTGACCTCTCCTAATTCTCTAAACATAAAAAGCTTGCCATAAACATACACAGATAGTCCTCAGTTGCATACACACCTTAACTCCAAAAAAGAAAATCCACTGCAAAGCCATTTCCAAAGATCACTGCTTTTTGTAGGTGTCACTTTTCCCACTCACAAAACTTTTGCAAACACTAGTACGTGTACAATTTTTTTTTTAAATGGGGCCTTGAGTGACATTTTCTCTGCTGAATCACCCCTATTTCCTCTGCACAGTGAGCGTGGCCACAAACAGGCTGATAGGGGCAGTGGCAGGGACCATTCTGGCCCTGGGGGTGATTTTTGGAGGCACAGGGTGGGGAATAGAGTAAGCACCTCTTAACCCTTTAATGCCACTCCCCCAGCAAGAGGGAGATCCTGTGATCCCCTGTGTGTGCGCGTGTACGTGCGGTTGTGTGTACGTGTTCTCCCAGTGGCTTTGTCCGTTGTGTTGAATGTGATGGTGCCTTGTAATTTTTGTCGTGTAATTGGACTGATTGATTGGTCTATCTCTTATTTTCTCCTCTCCCCCTGGCTGCTATTATCATGGATATTTTTACTATCACCCTGTGTTAATGGAGTGTTGCGGTGCTTCCCTCTCTGGTCCATGTGGGGCATTTACATAGAACAAAAGATTCAAAGCGAGGATCAAGAGCGAAGAGCAACCGAGGAAGGTGGAAAAACATGAGATGACTTGGACTGACATTGACACAAAATCCCCTCGGAACTGGCCCACTTTCTGAGCTGAGCAAAATAATCCATTCTAACTAGGTCCGACGTGTGCGTGAGTGGGTGAAAGTTCACCATGAGTGTGTTTGTAGGTTAGTGTTTCTTTGTGTGTGCGTCTGTGCATTTGTTTTCGTCAGTCCTGCGTTGGTAGCGTAGCTCAAAACACCCGCTTTAAGATCTTACCCGACAAACCCCTGTGCCGAAATCTGCAGCCCCTAAATTCTCCATACCCACGTCCAATAACATCCCACACGCACACACACACACACACACTATTCTATTAATGGTAAGTTAATTGAGCATAATCTACCCTACGGATTCCCAAGCTTTTCCCTATGTCAGTAATCACATGACTGAAAGAGTGTATAACATAAGTGAAGTCCAGCATTTGATGTGTAAACCCTGCATGCTGAGCAGGTGCCCCCTGCAGCTTACGTCATGTTTCTCTCCCATCATGCCCTTCTACAGGTCCTAGTGCCACCAACCTTATCATAGGCTCCATCGCAGGGGCCATCCTGATGGCAGCCATAGTGCTGGGGGGGACGGGATGGGGATTTAAGTAAGAGCTGCACCGCATGCTTCCTATTGCCTGCCAGCCTGGAACAGGCTCATTCACACTTAAACATACACACACTCACATACACACACACACACACACACACACTTTTGCATACATGCACACAACACTTCACACCACTACACGCTCACATTCACACACACATAAGGGCCTGGGCTTCTGCTACAGACAACAGATTTTAAAACTAGGTCATCATTTTAAGTCCTAAATTCTGAGTTATATGCTACGATTAAATGTAAATTCTATTTTTTTCTGTAACAATATGTCATTTTAACAACCTGTAAGTTGTTTAAATGTAATATTTTCTAATATTAAAAATATTTAAAAGAATGCTAATATCTTTTTTACACATGACTTTACCTCATTAGCACATGTTAGCTAGACCTTTAGTTCTTCAACAAATAAAAAAAAAAAAACTGGAAACTGGTCACTAAAATAAAATGAACAAAATGGCTACATATGTAAAAAAACGAATGTCAAAACATGTAACCTAATTGGTTTAGTGCTCTGTAGACTGTAGCAGAACCTCGTTCAAACTGGCCCATCGCTTGACATGCATGCGAGCAAAATGGTAAAATGGATACTGAGCAAGATGTTTAATGACAGTTATGAATTAACTACGATATAAAAGAGAAGAATGATGTGTAGCCTTTTTTGTAATTACATGCTAACATTTCAAATGTGTACAATAATCAGTAATGCCATGACCAATTTATGTAGTAAGGTGGGAATTGTTTGAGAATTGTATGCTTACCTAAAGCTACACTATGTAACTTTCTTTTTTTTTTTTTTTTTTCAAAATGAAGGGCTGAATTTTGCGGGAAACTTCGTAGTTCTGACATTTGTATGTGTGTGTTTATATTATATCCATAAATAACATATAGAAGATCAGGCTACTACTATATGCAGTGGAAGGTGTTGTAGTTGCTTGAAGCCACAACAAACGAACCTCATAGATGAAAAGAGTTTGCAAGTAAAAAACAAAAGTGACAGCGCCCGTACCTAAAACATAAATCAACACCAGCTTGGATCGTCACATTTACTGTGCATTGACTTAAAGGGTTAGTTCATCCAAAACTGAAATTTCTGTCATTAATTATTCACCCTCATGTCATTCTAACCTGTAAGACCTTCGTTCATCTTCAGTACACAAATTAAGATATTTTTGATGAAACCCCAGAGGGTTTTTTTCTCCCATAGAAAGCAACGAAATGACCATATTCAAGGTCCAGAGAAGTAGTAAAGACATTGTTAAAATAGTCCATGTGACTACAGTGGTCCAACCTTAATGTTATGAAGTGACGAGAATACTTTTTCTAATGTAGAACACAGAAGCTCTGCACTTCATTCACTGCATCAACTGTGTAGGAGACTGATAGGGAAGAGAAAAAAATCTTTGAATAAAGTTATTTTTGTTTTGTTTTTATGCACAAAAATTATCGTTACAATAGTCCACGTGACTGAAGTGGTTCAACCTTAATGTTATGAAGCGATGAGAATAGTTTTTGTGCGTAAAAATAATGACTTTATTTAACAACATCTTCTCTTCTGTGTCATTCTCCTATGCTGTTTACATCCAGCGCTTCCGTGTTTACATCAGAACGCTGGCTCAGTATTGGCTGATGCTGTTCACATGAGCAGCACGATGGATGCCTTTGATGCTGACTCAAGAGCCGGCCAATAATGAGTCGGCATTCTGACGTAGAACACGAAAGTGCTGTTTTGTTTTGCACACAAAAAAGTATTCTCGTCGCTTCATAAAATTAAAGTTGAACCACTGCAGTCACGTCGACTATCAGACAGAGTCATATACCTCTCAGTTTTCATCAAAAATATCTTAATTTGTGTTCCGAAGATGATTGAAGGTCTTACGGGTGACATGAGGGCGAGTAATTAATGACAGAATTTTCATTTTTGAGTGAACTCTGTGCTTAAAGTGGGAAAATAAAAGTGCCGGTACTCCCAATGCTCAGTTCAAAACGCGTCCCTGAAGAAGGGAGGGTGCGGCAGGCTTTCGTACATGCAACATGTCGGAAGTGCCGGTACACAAGGAAAACTGGCGGCACCGGCCCATTTCAAGCACTGAGTGAACTAACCCTTTAACAATGTTTATCTTGGTAAAAGTGCCAATTTCTAAACCAAATATAACTTTGGTCTATTTGCCTGTTATATAGCCAACTCTGTATGCAGAAAGAACCAATAGTTTCTAGCGTTTTACCTTTTCTGATATGAATAGCATTCGTTATGTCTAATGTCAGCATAGCCAAACTTTTGCAACGTTATTTTTGCATTTAAGCTGCTCAAAAGACATTTTTTGGATATCTGTCTTTATATTGGTTTATTTATTGGCCCCCCAGCCATCAGATTCAACCGTGCAAAATAGCGTTTCAAAGCCAGTTCAAACTTGGTCCTCGAGGGCCACTGTTCTGCAGAGTTTAGCTCCATCTTGCCTCAACACACCTGCCTTAAAGTTTCTAGTATGCCTAATTAGACCTTGATTAGCTGCTTCAGGAGTGTTTAATTGGGGTTGGAGCTAAACTCTGCAGGACAGTGGGAGTTTGGACACCCGTGGCACAACTTTCGTAATTACCAAAACAATGTTCCTCTGCAAGTAATGTTTTAAAAGTTACATAGTGTAGCTTTAAAGATTCCAGTAAATGTGTGTAACATCAAACATGCTGTTAGCGTAACTTTACGGGTGATTTGGTTCAAAAACAGTATCTGAATGTAGATTAGCAACTGTTTGTCTGCAGACATGTAAAACCTTTCCAATGGCCAGCGTAGACCCAACTAGGAGGAAGTTCTTTAAAGCTAGCTTTGAGATTTGGAGATTATCCGAGAGGACTTAGCTCACCTCAGCATGCTCGTTTGCACATAGCATCTTGACTGAGCCCATTTAAAGTTTGCATGCGGACTGGCTCCAAGCCAGAGCTAAAGCGGAGTGCTATCAGAGCATCGCACAAAGGCTGGGCTCACCTCAAGTGAAGGGAGGGGTGGGATGTTTGTTGTTTTCCTTGCTTGGAGAAGCGGGGTGGGTTGTTGGGGAGGGACGGGGTGGGCAGGGATGACGACTTTCTGACCCGCTCTCCTCGCCGTGATCTCTCTCTCAATCCCCCCTCCGTTGTCTGAAAGGGTGAGAGTTTGAGCGGAGAGGGGTGGAGGTTGTGTCGTAGGCAGCCTTTGTGCCATGGCTGGCTGCCACGCCCTCTTATCTCCCGGAAGGCCCTGGGCCCCCTGAAAACCTAGAACAGAGCAAGAGCCCTCACCCCCCACCCGGACTCGCCCGGCACCGCTGCCTTTACTGCCTGCTTCACAGAGACCTGGTACAGACACACGCGCTGCACTGCACCTGCATGCTACCCCAGTCACCCCCCCTACACAGCGATAGTGGCGTCTCCCACCTAACCTCTCTATGGACAGGTGCATGTTAAACTGCTGGGATGCCCCACATCAAGCCACGCTACGGGGAGGTTGTGTCAAACCCCTGTCGTTGTTGGTGTTGTTGCAGTTCTTGTTGCCTTTCTTGTTGTTCCTGGTGGTATCGTCGTCGTTCATGTTGTGGGTGTTACGTCCTTTTCTGACCCTCGATGTTGTACACTCTTTCTTGCTGTTCTCTATGTCTATGTCCGTGTTTTCTCCCAGGAGGTAATGTTCTTTTTCCACATCCTTTGTTGTCTTTCTAACACATACTCACCCGCAGTCAGGGGAGGGACACTCCGTGTCTCTCCTTGACGCTGCGAAGGACAGCCGCTTTCACCCGCCGCAACCCAACGGCATTAGGGGTCGAGGAAAAACGTTACGGGTAGTGATTACGATAAACGATTTCAATCGATTAAGAAGCTGATGAGACGACAACCACGTGGTTGCTGCGGGTTAAGGCGGTCAGATGGGCAGCAGATTGTATGTTGATGTCTCTGGCATTGCCTGCACTAACCCCCCTCTCGTTTGTTTTGTCCTGTTTGTCCTCATCACCAAGAAATGTCAAGAAAAGACGATATGACCCTAACGCCAGTGCCATCTAAAGGCTAAGAGAACTGCATCCTTGCCTAGTGTGCCCCTGGGTTCTGTCAGAACCCGCTGGACTCTACCCTCTCCTGCTGCTGCCGACAGCGTTGGCGTTACTTGAATAAAAAAGGACAGAAAGCGAGAGAAGAAAGAGACTCAATGATCAAACATTTTTCATCCAAAGTCACGTAGAACTGCTTCTCTAGCGCTGCCCCCATTCCTTTGCCCTCTGGTCTCGAGCCTTTTAGCAACCCTGATAACTGGTAGTGGATGGTTCCGCTCGTCGGGGCACGACTTCCGATTTACACGCCCCGATCTCCGGTTCCGACCCAGGCATGACCAGCTTCAGCTGTGGACCTCGCATGGCAGAGGAGGGACACCAATATTTGTTCATTAAAAAAAAAGAAGAATGATTTGAAGTTCCAGTAGGTGGGTAACACATCCATGTGTGCTTCGAGGGGCTAAATGAGAGGGACCCATATCTTCTTCGGACAAACACTTTTCAAGGCATAACTTTAAAGTTTTTCTTTTTGTTATTTCCGCATGTTATATGGCAGGCACTTTCTGTAGTATTAACGAAACCCAAATGAAAAAGTAAAAATTCAATCCATTTGGTTGGCAGCGAAATCACCACTGTTATATATGCCTAATGACGTCAATTACTGTTCCCCTTAAAAAAATTTTTTATTTTTTTTAAACTGGCTGGGCCCTGTAGGTCTGCCCTGACCTGAATGCCATCACTGGCCAATCAGAGAGCTGCATGATGTAATTGCACTGGGGGCAGAGCCCACACAGCCTGCTGCGCTTTTCAAGGTATCTGCATGTCAAAGGAAAAACAGTTAACATTTACTTACTATGCAAAGGGGAAACATTGCACAAACCTTATGGTTTGGTAAAGAATTCTCAACTGAGACCAACAATGAAATTGATCTCACGCTAGCGGATTATTAATAAGGCAGTCTTTTATATGCTCGGCCATCTATGTTTGACATTATAATAAGCTTCTGATTACTTAAAATGAATGTTTCTATGAAAATCTCAGCTTCTGAAAATTAAAATGTCATTGTCATCTGTGTGGGACAGCATAATTAAGGCACTTGTGATAATATTATTAATAGAATGGGGCTATTGCAGTAAAGGGAGCTCTAATTTTGGCAAATGCCACTGAAATAAGAGCAGAGAGAGGGTGTTTTTCTATACCATCATTGATCTGCACCATCAGGTTTTTGAACTCATCTTCTAAACCCCGAGCCCTTTTACAGCCATCTCATGTTCCCATGGAAACATTGCCAAAACAACAAATACTACTAATAAAGAACTTGACAAAAAATTTCCTCTTTGTCATCTTTATTTTTTTCTGTACAATCCCAAAATTTTGATCATTAACAATGAGAGTTGACACAAGATACATGTTATCAGTTCAGAATGCTTTAAAGGTCATTTTCGGAAAGGGTTTGAAAGCATAAGATCCCACCCTCCCTTTAGAGCGTCTCCAAAGCCACGCCTCCTTCAAAACACATGAACACGTACAGCAGGGAGCAAACAAAAGCATCATGAGAGACGCCATTATACTACCTCATGTCTCAAAACACATGACATTGCAATAATAATGAATGTAAACAACTTAGAGAGCTCTGACCTGTACCACCTGACTGCTGCAGATTCATTTCAGAGTTGATAGTGTTGCCATTAAAATGCATTCCAGTCACGAACCGCTCCGAGTATAACGTCACAGGTTTCCATCTATTCCAGTTTACAGTAGTTATGGTGTGATCGCAGCATAAGCTCGTTGTTTTGGTTCAGGAGGAACTGTAAAACGTGGCTGCTGTTTGTTTGCGGTGCTCCGTGAAGCAAATCACCTACCCTGCCTTTAATCTAGTATATTCATTGTGTCCTTTTTGTTAGAGTTTGCATTCACATTAAAATAAAAAACACTCAGTATGAATATGTATTGCAGAATATAAGAATATAACAAATGTACTGTGTATTCAATGCAAAATATTAAAATGAATAATGTTGTAAATATGTATTGTCCAACAAAATAAACATATTATGACAAAAAAGAAAAAAAAAGATCCAAAATGTCAAGGTTTAAAAAACTATTTAAAAAACTATAAAAATCACACATTAACTAGGGATGAATGATAATTTAATAACATGGACTATAATTAAGGGTCAGCCAGCCATTATCTCAAAATAAACACAGACAATGCAAAGTGAACACTTCTGGACATTATGCCAATAATTTGACCACTGATTTGCAATTGACCAGTCAAAATCAAATATTCATGTAATAACAAGAATAGTCTTATCCTTATCATCCAGGATGTCAATATTTTCAATGCCTCTCTAATATTAACCAATGTCTCATTTAGATTAACAATATAAATAGTGAAGAAAATTTTGGAAAAGAAGTTGCAACGTCTTTATTTTTTGATTTCATTAAATTGTGAACTGAGGTAGTGTCAACCACTCTGAGCATTTTCTGTTATGATGATTGTTGTGATGGAATGAGAGTTACAAAAATGGCTTGTATTGGTTGGAAATGAGAGGGAAAATTTATTTGCAACCCATGATTGGCTGCCATCATGCCAAACCGGTGGTCCTCACAGAAGTGACCAAATGAGAAACAGTGTCTCTGACTCCCTCTGCTGCCGTCATTAGCATTTCTTTCTGTAGAGAGACTGTCCCTGATGGAGAGAAAACAAAAATCAATATATTAGAATGATTTCTGAAGGATCATGTGACAACAAAGTTGCTAGCATAATAAAAATGACTGCGCAAACCTGTGGTTGCATATAGAGAAAGCTCATTTCTAAGTCGCTGTACAAGCTCACAAAGTTCCTCCTCCTCGTCCATCTCTGAGACGTCTGAGTCTGAATGCTCCTCCAGTGCTAAATCAGACATGGACTGATGAAATAAAGAAAGATCCTGTCTTTCATGTAGTAGCTCCTCCTGTTCCTCCTGTAGTCCCTCCTCCTCAACTTCTTCTTGCTGCCCTGAAGCTGTCTGGACGTCCTGTGTCAAAACACTATCTGTGTCATCTAGATTCGTAGAGATGTCTTCTGATACCTCATAAAGAGTCTCCTCCTCCACTTCTATCCCTCCTTCCTGAAATGCTTCCCTCCTTTTCTCCACCTCCTCTTCTCCACTGGAGCTGTCATGAGGTTCTGGTTGTGTCCAGTCGGTCTCACTAATGCTGTCATTATGTTCTGGTTGAAGGTCTGAATGGGAATGGAAGTCAGTTCTGTGCTGATCTCTGTCCCTCAGACTCAACACCTGACAATGACAACAAAGAACAATTAAAGAACTTGTTTTACGTTCCTTGTCATTTCTCTTGGCTTTCGTCTGGAGTAAACACTGCATCTCTACTATTTACAAAAAAAAAAAAGAAAGAAAAAAAGTGAAAAAGTGAATGTTCCCTTCAGAGAGCATGTCCATCAATTTCAGGTGGCAAATATTGCCCCCTACTAAAATCCATTTGGATTGCACCGTTTTAACATAATATAATAAACTTAATGTGACATTTGCCTCTATTTAATTTTATTTAAATCATAAAATACTATTTTTAAAATGCGTTTATTTTAAATTATTATATTAGAATCATATTTATATATAATCCTACCTATTTCTTATCTGTTCTATTTATGACTAACAAATATGCATCACATTAAAGTTGGCATGAAATGGAAAATGCATTAATGTTTTCTTCCCTATTGTGACGTATATCTATGGAAGCTTGTTTCCGCCACTGAATAAAAAATGAAAACGGTATAATTGCAAATTTTATCTTCGCAATTCTTACTTTTTTTCTCAGAATTGCATGATATAAACTTGCAATTGCAAGTTATAAAGTCAGAATTGTGAGTTATAAAGTCAGAATTGTGAGTTATAAAGTCAGAATTGCGTGATATAAAGTTGCAGTTTATGAGAAAAAAGTCAAGTCTTTTTTCCCTCAGAATTGGATTTTAAATCTCGCCATTGTAGGAGAAAAAAGTCAGAATTGCAAGAAAAAAAGGACTGTGAGTTTATATCTTGCAATTGTGTTTATAACACGCAATTGTAAGTTTATGTTAAAACTGTGCAATTCAAATAGATTTATGTTAAATGCCCTCCTTATGCTGCTTCTCACATGTCTGACTCTGTCCAGTTCGTCTTCCAGATGCTGGTTATTTTGGTTCAGCGCCTCCATCATGGTCTTCAGCTCAGTGCATTTGTCCTCCAGTGAATCATGCTCTGACTGCGCTGCAACTCTCCACACCTGAAACTCTTTCTCCAGGAGCCTGATCATAACATCCCATCACATACAAATACAATACCAACACAGAAAAATATATGTCAACACAAAAACACTGTTATTAAAAACAAACATACACATGTGCACAAAGTCTACGTTCAAATATCTGCACAATTTTCACTCACACACACGACACACAAAACTATCGGCCTTTTCTATCCTCAAAGATTTACTTTGAAAAAAGGCCCACCATTTATCTCTCTGCAGATCCCTCATGGCCTTCTGGGTAACAATGAGGTCTTTTTGGAGATCAGCTGTTTCTCTCTATAACATCATAAACAAGAACATCATAAACATTGTGATGAATGAGTGAAACAGCTTCTCTAATGAGGAAAAAAAGTTTGATTTTGTTGTTTACTATTGATGTGATCTCATGTGAGTGACAGGTTGCCCCGCCCTCATGCCAGTGCACACGTCATCAGAGAAGAAATGTTGTTGCAAAAGGGAGAGGAAGATATTTTGATTAAAGGGGCTATAAGTAAGCTTTTTACTGTATTTATTGCTTTTTTATTGCCAATGTGTGAACAGCTTGTTAACGAAACTTGAAAAAATGAGACCTTTACTCAGACTACCTAGGTTGTCTATAAAAGCCATGTAGGACTGATTTTTATGTGAAAGACTGGCTGCAGTTCACTTAACGGCCACAGGTGTCTCTAATAACAAGGCCTTCTGATGTCCACAGATAAATTATTTATAACAAACAATGCAATACAGTATTCAAAAAAAATAAAAAAATAAATAATAATAATTTGTCAACTTTATTTTATGGTGCTTTAAGAAATCTTTAAAAAAAAAAGGTGTTCAAAGCAATGAATGAAAAGGACAAGAAATGTGTACGTAATTATGGAAGTCCAAAGAGGTCATCCATATTTTTGTCTTGTTTTATAATGAACACAACTTATTTTTTTCATGTTCGACTTAAAAGTGGTTTCTTTCTGCAAAAAAACATTTAAAAGCAATACATACAGTAGTGGCTAAAAGTTATGTCTGGGGTTTTTTTTTTTTTTTTTAAATGTTTTTAATGACCCTCTAAGTTCGAATAAATCTTCTAAATATTAGGAAATTATTTTATATTTTTTAAATATTTTAGATATGAGAAAATAACAAAACACTAAACTTGATTAAGGATTTTTATCTGAAAATTCTATTTTGCCAAAAAATGCTGACTATTTTTTAATTTACTATGCAAGAAAATGCATAGAAAAACAAAAAGCTCACAGGAAAATGCATACATGTCTACAATCATAATCAGTTATTAATATTTTGCCGTTGGCTGTCTCTTGTTTTCGTTTCTGTTTATAATTTCTTTGTACCGGCCAAAGTTATGTCCGCACAGTTTGGCGTTTCATTGCATTATCACAAATAAAAAATGATACAACTAAAAAATAAAATGACACAACTATGCAATGTGTAAAAAAAAAAAAAAAAAAATGACACAACTAATGCAATATGCTTACAAAATCTTTTTAATAATATTTGAATAAAGGGTGATTTCAATTTCCCTAGGCCGGAAATCACTTTTGGCCACCACTGAATACAACTTTTGTTGAGATCACAAGAAAACAAAACTTTATAAAAGCAAAAATATTTTATTTATATTATATTATGTGCATTTTTGCAATGCTTTATTGGAATGGGAGGTCAGATTTTTACTTCCAGAAACCCCTCTGTTGCCCTCTATTGTGAAACATTGCAGGTAAGTTACCTGAGGAGTCTCCGTCTCTTCTGTCTGCAGGGCTTTAGACTCTACTGTAACCGCAGCAGCAGTCAGACGTGTTTCAGGAGCATTATGCATGTCTGGATCTGCCCCAAACGGCAGCACTGGAGAGGGGGCACTGCAGACACACAAACACATGCAGTCATCTGTGCTGTTAAACATGTATCATTTGCTGTTTAAAGGTTTGTTCACCATTTATTTCCAACACAAAACACACACACACGAAATCTGTACCTGGACCCTGCTCTCTTCCTCTCTGCTTCTCTCCGAGTGCGTCGAGGTACCAAAGCGTGTCGAGCGCTGGAGGCCAGTGACGCCATCGACTCCTTCCAGGATGGCTGAACAAACCATAACACACATTATATAAGGCATAATTAAAAGAGCATGTGTGTTACATATACTGCTGTTCTGTTACACTATTACAAAATACACTATTAAATACACTATTCTGTTTTTTTAAATGTACCATTATTAAACTTCTGTCTGATACTGATATAATTGATAAATGCCTAAAATTTAAAGGGTTAGTTCACCCAAAAAATGAAAATTCTGTCATTAGTTACTCATCCTCATGTTGTTCCAAACCCGTAACATTTTCATTCATCTTCTGAACACAAATTAAGATATTTTTGATGAAAATATAGATAGACAGCAATTTAATTACCACTTTCAAGGCCCAGAAAGGTACTAAAGACATTGTAAAAACAGTCAACGTGACTACAGTGGTTCAAGTGACAAACACTTCATAACAATAAGTAGTCACATGGATTTAAAAAATCTCTTTACTACTTTTCTATACATTGAATGTGGTAATTAAATTGCTGTCTACGGGGGATAAAAAGAACTCTTGGATTTCATCAAAAATATCTTAATTGGTGTTGAAGAATGAAGGTCTTACGAGTTTGGAACGACATGAGGGCGAGTAACTAATAACAGAATTTTCATTTTTGGGTGAACTAACCCTTTAAAATGCTAAAATAATTTGTCTAAAAAAATTAATAATAAAATAAAAACTAAAATCAATTATTTTAATTACTCACACTAAATTAAGGCATTAAACTGACATCCCTAGTTAATGCATGTACAGTATATGTAAAACATTATATGTTTGGTAGTACACCTGAGTGCAATATTCCAGTACAGGATGGGAGGGCTTGTGTTTCCTGCTGCGTCTCTCAGTCAGAAAGCAGCTTTGGCACAGGTGTACGTTCAGGCATTTCAGACAGCGATACCTATGGGAAGGTCATTTTTTAGTATTACTATTTAGGTTTCATTTATTTTTGTTTCAATTTTTGATTTAGTAAACGATAATAACCCTGGAACATAAACATTACAACCAGAGCTATGGGCCAGTAAAGCAGTTTCAAACCCGCCAGGATGTATAGCAATAATATTAAAAAACGCACCTGAGGCCAGTGATAGGAAAGGCTTTACAGACATGACAGCGGACTCTGTGTTGTACAGCCTCACTCACTGAAATCCTGTAGAGAGTGGACAGCCATAACAGCAGACGGGGTTCTGACTGGAGCCAGCCAATAAAATGCTCTTCAGTCACATGTGCACCGATTACCTGAGAGAGAGAGAGAAAATCCCTAATTTACAGAATTTGAGGCTGTTTACATACATGTGTGAGCAACATATATTGTCGCTAGTTTAGCTTAGTGATTAAAAAATCTGGGCTGTCAAGGAAAAATGCCATAGCTTAGCAAATAGTATGATGGTCCTCTTGTGAGGGACCACCTTTCTAAAATATAAAGGCATTATTTACAGTGTTGGGGAAAGTTACTTTTAAAGATAAGGCATTACAATATTGCATTACTTAGTCACTTTTTATGAAAAGAAATGCGTTACATTACTTTTGCGTTACTTTTTCTCGCCTGGGCTGGGCTTGCTTGTTTGTTTTTTAATTTGGCAAATTTTAAAGAATTAGTCCACTTTCAAATAAAATGTTCCTGATAATTTACTCACCCCCATGTCATCCAAGATGTTCATGTCTTTCTTTCTTCAGTCGAAAAGAAATTAAGGTTTTTAATGAAAACATTCCAGGATTTTTCTCCATATAGTGGACTTCAATGGCCTCCAAACGGTTGAAGGTCAAAATGACAGTTTCAGAGCAGCTTCAAAGGGCTTTAAATGATACCAGACGAGGAATATGAGTCTTATCTAGCGAAATTTTTTAAATGTATAAAAAATATACATATAAACACAAATGATTGCTTTTGTAAGTGCTTCCGATTTCCGTATTCTTCAAAAAACTTACGCTGTATGTCCTACGCCTTCCCTATTCTACTTACGGAAAAAATGGAACTGCCGCCGCGTTCGTTCCGTAAGTAGAATAGGGAAGGCGTAGGACATACAGTGTAAACTTTTTGAAGAATACGGAAATGCGGTTTTGGCAGAAGCACTTACAAAGGCGATCATTTGTTTATATAAAGCATTACATTTTTTTTCAAATGACCGATCGTTTCACTAGATAAGGCCCTTATTCCTCGTCTGCTATCGTTTAAAGCCCTTTGAAGCTGCACTGAAACTGTCATTTTGACCTTCAACCATTTGGAGGCCATTGAAGTCCACTATAAGGAGAATAATCCTGGAATGTTTTCATCAAAAACCTTAATTTCTTTTCGACTGAAGAAAGAAGGACATGGACATCTTGGATGACATGGGGGAGAGTAAATTAACAGGAAAATTTTATTTGAAAGTGGACTAATCCTTTAAGGCCCTTTCACACAAAAAGTGGCATGAATAAGCCTAAAGTGGAAGGAAATGCATATATATGACTATACTGTAGAGGGCGCAGCTCAAACAAACCTTTCAGCTGTGCTAAAATTCAAGAAGAATAGGATACAGAAGAACGAAGTTCAACACTCTTCTTTCTAATTTCAGCAAATACACTGATTAATAAAGTGAGATTAAATACATAAAGTATATTTGTGTCATTTAATATAGTTTATTACAGGTTTGCGTAAAATTCTGAGATTGCATTTCACTGTTTTTATTCATTTTGAAGAATACTGAATGTGAGATGAGTAAATGCATGTTTACATTTAGTCTAGAACTACAATAACCATCATGTTCACACAGCGCACACAACACCTCTGCACTTTACTTCTCTCAACATGGGGACAGGAGAGCTGTCAGTCAATAAATCTGAAAAAGTAACTTGCATTACTTTACTAGTTACCTGAAAATGTAATCTGATTATGTAACTCAAGTTACTTGTAATGAGTTACCCCAACACTGATTATATATTTGCATACTTATATTCTGTGACATATATATAGTGTGTTGGGAGAATGTACAATACCCCATTGAAGCAGGAGGACACTGCAGTTTCCGCATGACCAAACACATGGTTTTCTTGAACCACTGCTGGAACCTTAACCAGACGGTTTAAATTTAGAAATTTGTTAGTATTTGTTAGAAATGGCTCTTATTAATTGGATCAGACTCGTTGTTTTGCTCACCTGGCTGAGGTCTTCCAGCAGGACTCTGAGAGCACTTCGACTGATAGAGCCGCCGTCGCTCTCCTGATTCCCACTGTAGCTCTCAGCCAGTCGGAACAGAGCTGCAGAGACACAAGCACAGACTCTGAACACTGAACCATGATCCTAACATCTTTAATACTGAAAGCTAGACAGAATCAGAATAAGAGATACAAATCAAGTGAATGTGGAACAGACCCCTCTGTTTAGCTGAGAGAGTGTCTCCACAGAGGGCGATCAGGGCGGCCTCCACTGACCTGAGCAGAATAACACCGGTTTTCTCTCTAAAAGAAAGCAAGCTTAAATTACACATGCATAAGTACAAAAATAGACTATATAATGTTGAATCAGTAGTCACCCCTCACCTGTCAAACAGTTTAAAGAGAAGTCTGGAGGTTTGATCTGTGGCTTCAGGTACTGCCTGACCAGGAAGTTCATGTGAAATGCTCTGGAATAGTTCTTCTAGAAGCTGCTGTACGTCTTCTTGAGCAAGACTAATCATTGGTTCCCCAGAACATAAAGTATTTAACACTGGGCGCAAATCCTGCAGTGACACCAGGTGCACTGGAGTTTGAAAAAGAGAATGAGATAAATTGATGCATAATAAGTGTGTGAGAGTATGTAATGTTATATAAAAGCATCCTGCTGCATTCAGAAGAAAAAAGTTAAAAAGAAAAACTCACGCTGACATAGTTTTTGTAATGAGCGAAGCTTTAGAGCAGCTCGATACACTGCAGGACGAACCTCATTCAGCCCTTCTATGGGAGCAATACATGAAATAACACATGAACAGACCACAAAAGAGAGTGCTGACTGTAATTTACTGCAAAACACAACTGGTTTCAAGAAATTGATGCGATTTTGATCAATAAATGTACTTTGAAAATATGGCCTGAATTTGTATCACTATACACAAAAGAGGATACCCACACAGAGATTCCATTGTAAACACACACATAATGTGTATGTATATATATATATATATATATATATATATACTATAATGTATATATGTATATTCCATATATATATACAGTCAAACCAAAAATTATTCAGACATTTTTTATATTTTTGATATGTTTTTACTAGTGGGTGCAGGACACTATAGTTCATTTATGTAAGTCACAGTCACACTAGAGAAACTGCATTGAGCAATACAATTATAGAAAACAGGAGCTACCCGTACATGTAACAATAGGAGCATGCTATGATTAATACTGTATTGCAACATAAGCCATGTATACCTGATGTTACGATGAAACAAAATATGTAAATTGACCCATGGACCTAAGTATATATAGAAGTGTGTTAGAAAGAATAATCATCTTGGACTGAGACAGAGACCTTCACCTTCACTCTTTCTTGGAGTACCTACAGTATAGCAAAGGATCCATTCTACAGAGAGCATTCAGAGCCTTGACAGAGAGCCTATCCTTCTGAATTGGTGAGAAAGCCTTTTAGCATTAATTTAGTGGGTCCATGGTGTTCACTCTTTAGCTGTTACAGAGCATACTAGCTTTGTATTCCTCACCCTGCGAGGTGAGGGGAGCCTGGTGTGTTCTTAGGATTGTTGACTATTGTTTGATCTATTAATTTGAATTAGCTACTCAAATATTTTAGCATTAAGATTAATAAACTATAATCCAAGAATATTATGTGCATCAGTGGTTCTCTGACACACAATCCTCAGCCTTATCTCAGAAAGAGAACATTGCAAGTAATAAAAGCTTGTAGGCCCTGAAACCCAAATAGGGGGCAACTGTCTCTTTTTAAAAGGAATTAGTTTAAAAAGATAACTGATCATTAGAACTAAAATAAGAATAATACTTATGTAAAATAAAGAGACATCTCCTGGATGATCTAACAAGATTGTTCATAGAGTGCAGATAAAATTTAAAAGTCAGGCTATCAGGTTAAGGTGGTACCAAGGAGGGGTTTATTAAAATCATAATTTAAGTTGTTTCAGAGGTTAAAGTATAAACCGCATCTGCTATAAGCTTACCTCTACTTAAATAGGAACCCAGTCCATAATTATTAAAAAGAATTCGAGACTTACAACCTTAATCACATCTTACCATAAGGGTGAGATTCGATGGGTCCAAATTGTGAACTTTTGAGAGGTGGCTCTAAAAAGGACTCAAAAGATGGCTTGACAAAAAATTATTCAGACACTTTGACCTGACCAAGTGTTATCTGACATAATTAAGATAATTTTTTCTGACACAGTTTAACTCTGAGATCTTGTCATATTTTATTACCATTTTTTTAAACTATAGTGAATAAACTGTAATGAATGAAATGTTCAATGTGTCTAAATACATTTTGGTTTGACTGTATATAATTAATAAATACATTATTATTTACAGATCCTCTCTTTATTATTCTTAATACACCTACTTACACAAACATTTTCTGCCATTTTCATCCCAAATTAATATAAAAAGGACCAGACTTACCAATGCTATTCACATCCATAACAGTTTGCTGATCAATAAAAGACAAAAATTAAAAAGTCATTGACTAACCATGTAAAACAAAAATGACTTTTATTTCAATAGTGATTAATTTTATTTTCAACTACATTGTTTTCTATTTCTTCATTTTTTTTTTTTAAATCAATAGATTAACCTACCATGGAAAATAACCTAGGCTAACTAGTCAGCATATCAAATGTAACCAAGTGTATTTACTGAAAAGTGAAAAAAATGACCTTGAAAAAAATAAAGCTTGACCTCCTGAGGCAGACTATCAACATTTCCCTAAAGGTTAGTTGGCCTAAATGTTTTTATTGCCAGTTCACATAGGTCGACCCAACATAAGGTTAGGCATAGGCAACCCAGAATATCTGGCAACCCCACACTCAGTTCTGCAAACAGGGTTGCCAGGTTTTCACAACAAACCCCGCCCAAATGTTACTCAAAACAATCCCAATCGCGTTTCAGGGGGTCTCACGGTAAAAATCGCTTTTCGGGGGGTAAAATCCGCGTTTTTGGCAGGGTTTCCCTGGTAAAATTCGCATTCCAGGGCCTAAATAATACGTTATTTGGGTCGCTTCAACCCGCGGGAATTAAAAACAACCCGCGCCAAAACTGTTGAAGTGGCGGGAAAACCGCGGACGTGGCAACACTGTCTGCGAGGAAAACCATCATCTGACAACAAGGTCAGTGTTTTACTTTAAAATGTAAACGTAACATAACATATATCTTTAAACGTCTCTGCTAATATTATTGCAAATTAGATATGTCGACGTTTGTACTTTTTGTATAAATATGATTTCAGTGGTGCAGATTGCTGACGTGTTGTAATAAAGGGAAAATGAAAGCAAATCAAATATGATTTATTTGATTCGGTTCCTCGGAGAATCGTAAACCGAACGATGTAATTTTAGTTATAAGTTACAAGTTATAGTAATTGTCAAATAAGTTTTATGTTTATATTTATAGCATATCTATATCGAACTGCGGATGAATCGATTTAAAACAGGCTAATAGTTAACTTATATCGCTCACCTGAACACTGCAACATGAAATTGTTTCCTTGTGTGAACATCAAGTCCTTTGTAAATTTAAAACTTGCGTGCACAAGCTGCCACTTACTTGGTTTGTGTTACTTGTTGTTAATAATATATGAACTGAGCTTTTATTTCACTTTGTTCATGTCAGCACTATTGGCCATTATTAGGTTATTGACTCTTTGTAACTTTATATTATTGTATTGCATGTTTCTTCTTTGCTTTAAAGTGAATATGAACAATTTACTGTACTGAAGATGCTCTAAAAAATGAACTAATATCCATGTTTTTTCTTCTTTTCTCCAGTTCTTAAGTGTTGATTTTGTACAATGGACAAAACATTCATTCAAAGAATTCAACAAAACAAAGTCTTCCTCATAGACACTTTAACTGTAGAGGCCGAGATCATCTTGCAGCATGTGCAGCAGGCTAAACTTATTACTCAGCGTGACTACAACAACCTCTCTGATATTCGTGAAAGAGAGAAAAGAGTCATCGAGCTACTTGACAAACTCATGGGAAAGGGGAACGAAACGTGTCGCCAATTCATAGAGCTTTTAAGAAAGGAAAGTGTATTGGAAAATTTTCCAACGTTAAAGGATCATGCCATTTTTGATCCTCCAGTGCATGCCATTTCTGATCCTCCAATCCATCCTATGCATGAGGTGATGTTCATATTTGACCCTCATGTATTCAAGTTGCTGTAAATGCTGCAGTCAAGTATGTTCTGTATCACTGATGTGTGTATTTGTGCTTTTATTTCAGGTCTCTCAGTATAAAATAGCACAAATTCCACGTGGTGTCTGCGTAATCATCAATAATGTAAATTTTAAGAACATGAGTGAAAGAAGGGGATCAGATGAGGACCAAAGTTTGTTTTTTAAACATTTTTTGTATTTTATTTAGTTGGCATTAGATATTTTGGTAACACTTTATTTTACAGTGTCCTTGTTACATAGTAGTTACTATAGTACTAACTATACATTATGCATAATTACATGCGACTAACCCTAAACCAAACCCTGTAATAAATAGTACCTGTTGTTAATTAATATTACTCAGTACTATATTACACTGTAACAAGGACACCTTAAAATAAAGTGTGATATTTTAAGTTATAAATAGGTCTGTTTAAATACTCGATTCTGATTGGCTGAAAGGTGTTTAATGCACTGGTAGTTCCAGTTAGTTTAATCACCGTTCTATATTAATGAGAAGTTGCGTGTTATAATGTTAGAATTGCGTGATAAAGTCGCAACTGCGAGTTATAGTCAGAATTTTGTGATATAAAGCTGCAATTACATGTTATAAAGTCAAAATTGCTTGTTATAAAGACAAAATTGTGTGATATAAACTTGCAATTACGTGATAAAGTCAGAATTGTGAGTTATACAGTCAGAATTGCATGATATAAGGTTACAATTGGGTGTTATAAAGTCAGAATTGCGTGATATAAAGTCGAAATTGCCAGTTATAAAGTCAGAATTGCATGATATAAAATTGCAGTTGTGTTATAAAGTCAAAATTGTGTGATATAAACTTGCACTTGTTATAGAGTCAGAATTGCATGATATAAAATTGCAATTGCATGTTATAAAGTCAAAACTGTGATATAAACTCGCATTTTTTACACATTACGAGTTTATATCACAATTATTTAAAACATGCAATTCTGGCTATAACTCGCAACTGCAACATTATATCACACAATAATGAGAAAAAATGTCAGAATTGTGAGATAAAAAGTCGCAATTACCTTTTTACTTTTTATTCAGTGGCGGAAACAAGCTTCCATAAGTTGCTCATATTCTCTCTTTTCCACCCCAGAGTGTCTTACCAGAGTTTTCCGCTGGCTGGGGTTTGACGTGGTGGAGCACAGAAATAAAACTGCAGCTGAAATGAAGAATCTCCTCGAGGAGCTGGGGAAGACAGTAGATGGAGACTGCTTTGTATGCTGTGTCCTCTCCCATGGCGTAAAAGAAGGAGTCTGTGGAAGCGATGATGGTGTTGTTTCTGTTGATGAAATACGGGAGCCTTTCAATGGCATTACCTGCAAAAACCTTGTCGGCAAACCCAAACTGTTTTTTATACAGGCATGTCGTGGCAAAAAATATCAAATCGTGTGAAAGTCCAAGCGGATGCTCCAGAAGATGGAGAGTCAGAGATGGAGGCGGATGGTGATGATTTTGATATCACAATCCCGTCTGACTCAGATTTCCTCATTGCCAGGTCAACCACTGATGGTCACGTTTCTTTTAGAAATCAAAAAGAGGGCTCCTGGTTTATTCAGCTACTTTGCCAAAACCTAGAGAAACACTGTCCACAGTAAGTTTTAACTAATAAATCATGCACAAAATCAGAACTATATGTACTATCAAAAAAGACATTTATTTATTTATTTATTTATTTAATGTTCCCAGGGGTACAGACATCCTGACAATCCTGCTTTATGTGAATGATGAGGTTAGCAAAAAGGGGATACAGAGCAAACAAATGCCTGTCCATGAAGTCGCCATGAGGAAGAAACTGATCCTGCGGCCGGTGAACCACTGAAAGCTCCTGTATATGTGAAGCCATGGCTTGATATGTCATTTTTTAATAGGATCATTTAAAGGGAAATCTCAAACAAGTTTAAACAGCACATTTACTTTGAGGATGATTTACTTTTAAAGGATGATTTTTTTTTTTTAAAATCAGGACCAAAATTGTTTACTTTAAGGGATCCATGAGCCATTTGAGATCAGTTTGTTTTTCCAAGTTTTATAAGTAACTTTCAATAAGCTGCGGTTAATTATTTAATTTTTGCAGATATGTTTTACACATTTCTTTATATAAAATGTTTAACCTTTTCTATGTACTTTTTATATTCGATACAAATACACTCTTCCAATTATTTCATAATAAAATAACCTTTAAATATGGTGTATTACTGCATGTAAAAATGGAATGATATATTACTCAGAGTCACCTGCAATGCACATTAAGTCACAGAAACATGCCATCAGGGAGCATGAAAGGAGCAATATAGCAAAATATTAATGATATGATGCTGATACTCTATGATATGAATGATACTGCATGTGCCGAAATGGAGAGTTTTTAGATTTTTTGTAAGCAACCATCTGATAATAAAGGCTTTTTAAATTGAAAGAGTGCCATGGTAATCCTAAAGTTTTTTTGATAGCAAAATTTTTTGTTATTATATTATTTTGTTCATGTTAATGCAAAACCCTTTTGCTGCTATTGAGGTTGGATATAGATAAGGTTAAAGGGGAACATCACTTTTTTTGAAAATAGGCTCATTTTCCAACTCCCCTAGAGTTATGTTAAAGATACGTCTTTGTGTCTGTGACAGTGTTTACCGAGCAACTCCACAGCAACTACATAAATTCATCCACTAACCATTCAGAGAACACGTCCAGTTTCATTCTGAAAGTTGTAACTTCTTCCTGAGTCTCTCCATCAGTGTCGACTCCGGTTTGAACAATGTAAGGCTGAACACCGTTACAGACAATCCTTATTTTGGGCTGCGTGAGATTCTCCAGCTTTGTTGTTGTTGAGCTGTTAAAGCTCCGCCCTCTTCTGGAAAGGAGGCGGGAGGAGCAACTTATTTACATTTAAAGGGACACACACAAAAATGACGTTTGCTCACACCCAAATGGGGCAAATTTGACAAGCTATAATAAATGATCTGTGGGGTATTTTGAGCTGAAACTTCACAAACACATTCTGGAGACACCAGAGACTTATATTACATCTTGTAAAAGAGGCATTATAGGTCCACTTTAAATAGCACCACCTTGGTTGAGGTTCAAAGCGAGCCGTACCAATACTAAAATGTGATGTGTTAACACTGCAGATCACTGATTGCTCAGAGAGAATCGTCACTACCAGTATAATTTGTTCGCACAAAGCGATAGTTTAAGTGATAGTTGCAAGCAACTTGTAAAAAGAAATGCTATCGTGGTCAGTCAGTATCAGAGGTACAGACGTTCCTCTAGTTGGTAGCCAAGTAGCGGATCTACAGCAGTAGAGGTGGTGTCATGAGAATTCGAGTATTTTAATATTAATTTTACACAATGATAGCAATGTGGTATATAATATTACTATAATACATTTTTAATCAATTACTAGTCATGCTTAGTACACACAAAATTAATTTGAAGCATGTAAATAAGGAACTATATTTGAAGCAAAAAAACATAGCCTACCTAATATAAGCTAAGCTAGCATCAGAATGTATCAAAATTCATTAAGGTCTTTAATCAGTACTCAACTGGTAAAGTCATGGAAACGTATTTTTAAAAGGGTTTTATAGTCATAGCCTAATGGTTAGGGAGTCAGACTGGTAACCTGAAGGTTGTGGGTTCAAGTCTCAATACCAGCAGAAACTTTTCCTTCAAATGTCACTTTTTTTACTTTCAAATTACAAATTTCTGAACCTCCTCCACCTGATTAATCTGAAAACATAAGTGTGTCAAGCAATTTATTGAGACATGAAACAATATTCAAATCAGTGGTCATCATCAATATGGGTTTGTGTTAATGGCAAACTGGTGTTTATTGTAGAGCACTTTTGCATATGAGTTCATATTACACAAACCGTAACAATGACAATTTTTTTTTGCATGTAAAAGTCATAAAAATTGTTTTAATACAAAAACCTGGTGCATTACTTCATGTACAATGAAATATACTTGTCATTAATCCAATTAAAATAAACATTCATCAACACATAAACATGCCATGGGATAGGACCAAAAGAAACAGTTTGTCAAATGTAGGCTTCACAAAGCACGTTTCCTGAATTGACATGGTAATTATAAATACACTGTAATTGCTACAAACTACAGTTTGGGTCCAGTGCTAATAATAGGCTATATTAGAGTATTCAATCACATTAAGTGATAAAATATGTCAGCAAAAAAATATTTTGGAAAGAAAGCATTTGTCAGGTCTTTCTTGAAGTAATTGTTTTAAAGTACAATATGTTTAACCGAAGCTCCTAATTCACACTATTCACGACACTCATTCCTTTGGCTTAGTAATTAATGCTCATCAAAAATTCATTTACAAAAATAATTTTATCTTACTTTACTGATCTCTCCAATTAATTTAACCTCATCTCAGAGCCTGTCCTATGCCTCTGATGATTGTCAGCTAGTTATTAAAATGAAGCAGTGCTATCATAAATGAGGTCAATCATTAACTAATGGTCATAACATCAAACCATTATTACTCGTCTTCCAGGAAAACAACATAATAAGGACCTGAAGTGCTTCTTTTTTTAACCCATCAGATCAAACAGCACTATAAAATTTAGCTGATAAAAACTTGCAATGAATAAAAAACAGTGCAAAAACACAATCCTTAAGAATTAAAATACATTGTCCAGCTCAACGCACTTATAATTGATTCTCGAAGGCAACATTCAGGTAATATATATGAAAAATGAAAAACAGATGAAACCCTGTATTACAAAAGGCACTTTTTTCCCCACAAGATAGATAGATAGATAGATAGATATCAATTAATAAATTCCCTGAGAATCAAACCTATGACCTTGGTGTTGTCAGTGTCATGCACTACAGCACTGCATAAATGTTGACATAAATGCAGAAGTAACAAAGAAACAAACCGCTCATCTTTGTGCTTTGAGTCTGACCATGTCTTTTAGAATAGATGCCAGATTGTCATGCTGCAGCCAATCAGGAGACTTGCTTCATAGGAAGGACCATGGGAAGGACCAGTGTTTTCGTTAAAGTGTAGCGAACCTCAGGCATCTGCTTGAAACGCTGAAAAGTTTGGGAGCTCACTGCTCTATTCACCTTTGTCAAAATAGAGTTTATGTCCTTATTCCTGCCAGAAAAAGAGATACAAATTAGTTACATGAGTAGGTCGTCCAACACTAAAACATTAGTGTTTACAAATGCAATGTGGCCATATGCATTCCCAAACTTAGATGGTGATTTGACTGATCAGACCACAATGTGTTTTCAAGATGCATTGCACTACTTTTGATAAACTCAGCCAAACCGGATGGTAACACCAAGAGCAAATAGGGCCTTTTATTCACACACTCTAAAAAACGCTAGGTTAAGCCTGTTGGGTCATATTTTTGGGTTATTTTTTCCATGGTTGGGTAGTTTTTGTGTAACCCAGCTGTTGGGTTAGAGGCTGGTCAATCTCACTGACAGTTGAAACAATACACTCCTCCCCACCCGCTCTCTGACGCAACAACTCAGCGGTGTCTTTTCTACAGCAGCCCAGCTGTTGGGTTACACAGAGCGCGAGCCTTTTGCATCCTCGTCAGGACAGCAGATCTGAACTTCAGTAAAATAAAGGTTTGTATACATTTTATTTTGTCTATAAAGTCTTTACAGGTCCTCTTGCAGGATGGAAATGTCTTTTTCCTTGAATAAACCGATTTTTATTCAGTTTTATTCACCCATCACTGGCTCAGATTTCAGCACACCGCTGCAATTACGACAGGAATATATGTGAAAATAGAAGAAACCTAATCGAAGCATGCACTTAACTCACCTTGGACAGCCATCTTCCAGCTGCTTGCAGAGCTCCTGGATAAAGGCAGACCCATTTTTTACATGGCGGTAAGATTTGCAGTGCTCCACTGATGCTATTCCAATGAGGAAATCAGCACTTTTAGGGATACTCTGTAATGCTGCCATATGAGAATCCTCCTCAATTGTTCCTTCTTCTGTGGTGCTCTCATGTCCATCGGCCATCCACAAACCTTGCTGGGCCTTATTACCCTGACAGGCCTGAATGAAGAAAAGCTTGGGCTTGCCATGCTAGTGTGAGACATTCAGCAAAAGGCTGTGTGAGTTCACAGATCGGAACTTGGTTTCCATCTATTCCCAGAACAGACCCTTTCTCTCCATGGGAGAGGACGCAGCAGACAAAAGTCTCCACACTCTCCATTTGAGAGTGATCCCTCTCTGCAAACTCCTTTATCACATTTCGAATATCCTTTTCTTGCAAATCATCCCGCACCTCAACTATCCCCCACCTATAAAGTCAGAATCACGTTATAAAGTCAGAATTGCGAGATATAAATTCACAATCATGAGATATAAAGTCATAATTGTGAGATATAAAGTTGCAATTTATGAGAAAAAGGTCAGTCTTTTTTTCCTAAGAATTGATAAAGTCAGAATTTGAAAGTCAGGATTTTATATCTCGCCATTGTCGGAGAAAAAAGTCAGAATTGCAAGAAAAAAAGTACTGTGAGTTTATATCTTGCAATTGTGTTTATAACACGCAATTGTAAGTTTATGTTAAAACTGTGAAATTTAAATAGATTTATGTTAAATGCCCTCCTTATGCCGCTTCTCACATGTCTGACTCTGTCCAGTTCGTCTTCCAGATGCTGGTTATTTTGGTTCAGCGCCTCCATCATGGTCTTCAGCTCAGTGCATTTGTCCTCCAGTGAATCATGCTCTGACTGCGCTGCAACTCTCCACACCTGAAACTCTTTCTACAGGAGCCTGATCATAACATCCCATCACATACAAATACAATACCAACACAGAAAAATATATGTCAACACATACATGTGCATAGTCTATTGAGTTGAGATATTTGCATAATTTTCACTCACACACATGACACACAAGACTGTCTGTCTTTTCTATCCTCAAAGATTTACATCGAAAAAAGGCCCACCATTTATCTCTCTGCAGATCCCGCATGGCCTTCTTGGGGTCTTTTTGGAGATCAGCTGTTTCTCTCTATAACATCATAAACAAAAACATCATAAACATTGTGATGTATGAGTGAAACAGCTTCTCTAATGAGGAAAAAAATGTGATTTTGTTTACGACTGGTGTGATCTCATGTGAGTGACAGGTTGCCCCGCCCTCATGCCAGTGCACACGTCAGCAGAGAAGAAATGTTGTTGCAAAAGAAAGAGGAAGACACTTCAATTAAAGGGACTTTATGTAAGAATTTTACTGTATTTATCGTTTTTTTATTGCCAACATGTGAACAGCTTGTAACGAAACTTGAAAAACAAGATCTTCCCAGACTTCCTATAAAAGCCATGTAGACTGATTTTTATGTGAAAGTCGCTGGCTGCAGTTCACTTAATGGCCACCAGTGTCTCTAATGACAAGGCTTTCTGAATTCTACATATATTTTATACATTTAAAATGATGTCCACAGATAAATATTTATAACAAACAGTGCAATACAGTATTCAAAAAAAAGGTCAGTTTTTATTTTATGGTGCTTTACGAAATATTCTAAAAAAAAATAAATAAATAAATAAAAATAAGCCATTCATTATTTATAATTCATTGTTCTAAGCAATGAATGAAAAGGACAAGGCACAGAATTAACTTAATTATGGAAGTCCAAAGAGGTCATCCATATTTTTTTCTGTCTCGTTTTAATACAACTTCATTTTTTCGTGTTCGATTTAAAAGTGGTTTCTTCCTACCGTAGTGGCTAAAAATTATGTCCAGAGGGTTTTTTATTAAATGTTTTTTATGACCCTCTAAGTTCGAATAAATCTTCAAAATATAAGGAAAATATTTTATATTTTTTAAAAGTGCCCTAGAACACTATTTCACGAGATGTAATATAAGTCTAAGGTGTCCCCAGAATGTATCTGTGAAGTTTCAGCTCAAAATTTTTTATCATACAATATTTTAACTGCCTATTTTGGGGCATAATTAAATAATTAAATGCTTGCGCTCCCCGCCCCCAAGCTGGCAAGAGTCGTAACTCCATAATACATTGTATAAACAATAGAATAAGTTCCACACAGCTCTCTCAAAATGGATCTTTATAAAGTGTTTGTGATGCTGCATATCAGATCACGTAAGTATGGTTATTATTTTTATGGATGTTTACATTTGATTCTGAATGAGTTTAATAGTAAGCTATGCTCTGTGGCTAACGGGGCTAAAGCTAAAATTACACAGTGTTGGAGAGATTTATAAAGAATGAAGACGCCTTTATACAGACTGCAAGCGTTTAAAAATTAAAATAACAAAATGGCTCTGGTCTCCGTGAATACAGTAAGAAACAATGGTAACTTTAACCACATTAGCAGTACATTAGCAACATGCTAACAAAACATTTAGAAAGACAATTTAACAAATATCACTAAAAATATCATGATATCATGGATCACGTCAGTTATTATCACTCTATCTGCCATTTTTCACTATTGTCCTTGCTTGCTTACCTGCATAACATCTGATGATTCGGCTGTGCAGCTCCAGACGTTAATACTGGCTTGTCTAATGCCTTGAACATGGGCTGGCATATGCAAAAGTTGGGGGCGTACATATTAATGATCCTGACTGTTGCGTCACAGTCAGTGTTATGTTGAGATACGCCTGTTTTTCATGCATTAGATTTACATAAGAAGGAGGAAACAATGGTGTTTGAGACTCACTGTATGTCATTTCCATGTACAGAACTCTAATTATTTAACTATGCCAAGGTAAATTCAATTTTCAATTCTAGGGCACCTTTAAATATTTTAGATATGAGGAAAGAACAAAACACTAAACTTGATTAAAGGATTAGTCCACTTTCAAATAAAATTTTCCTGATAATTTACTCACCCCCATGTCATCCAAGATGTTCATGTCTTTCTTTCTTCAGTCGAAAAGAAATTAAGGTTTTTTTAAGAAAACATTCCAGGATTATTCTCCTTATAGTGGACTTCAATGGTCTCCAAACGGCTGAAGGTCAAAATTACAGTTTCAGTGCAGCTTCAAAGGGCTTTAAACGATACCAGACAAGGAATAAGAGTCTTATCTACTGAAACGATCGGTCATTTTCGGAAAAAAATACAACTGTATATGCTTTATAAACACAAATGATCGCCTTGCACGTGCTTCTGCTTTCCGTATTCTTCAAAAAGCTTACACTGTATGTCCTACGCGGAAGCACGTGCAAGGCGATCATTTGTGTTTATAAAGCATATACAGTGGTGTGACAGTGGTGACTGATTTTTAATTTTTTTGCATTTTTGTCACAGTTTAATGTTTCAGATCATCAAACAAATTTAAATATTAATCATAGATAACACAAGTAAACACAACAAGCAATTTTTAAATGAAGGTTTTTATTATGAAGGGAAAACAAAATCCAAACCCACATGGCCCTGTGTGAAAAAGTGCTTGCCCCCTATACCTAATAACTGGTTGGGCCACCGTCTAGCAGCAACAACTGAAATCAAGCGTTTGTGATAACTTGCAATGAGTCTGTTACAGCGCTGTGGAGGAATTTTGGCCCACTCATCTTTGCAGAATTGTTGTAATTGAGTGGAGGGTTTTTGAGCATGAACCGCCTTTTTAAGGTCATGCCACAGCATCTCAATAGGATTGAGGTCAGGACTTTGACTAGGCCACTCCAAGGTCTTCATTTTGTTTTTCTTCAGTTATTCAGAGGTGGACTTGCTGGTGTGTTTTGGATCATTGTTCTGCTGCAGAACCCAAGTTAGCTTCAGCTTGAGGTCACAAACAGATGGCCGGTCCTTCAAGATTTTTTGGTAGACAGCAGAATTCATGGTTACATTTATCACAGCAAGTCTTCCAGATCCTGAAGCAGCAAAACAGACCCAGACCATCACACTACCACCACCATATTTTACTCTTGGTATATGTTCTTTTTATGAAATGCTGTGTTACTGTTACACCAGACGTAATGGGACACACACCTTCCAAAAATTCAACTTTTGTCTCGTCAGTCCAAAGAGTATTTTCCCAAAAGTCTTGGGGAACATCAAGATGTTTTCTGGCAAAACTAAGATGAGCCTTTATGTTCTTTTTGCTCAGCAGCGGTTTTCATCTTGGAACCCTGCCATGCAGACCATTTTTGCCCAGTCTCCTTATGGTGGAGTCATGAACACTGACCTTTACTGAGGCAAGGGAGGCCTGCAGTTCTTTGGATGTTGTTGTGGGGTCTTTTGTGACCTCTTGGATGAGTCGTCGCTGTGCTCTTGGGGTAATTTTGGTCGGCCGGCCACTCCTGGGAAGCTTCACTACTGTTCCATGTTTTCGCCATTTGTGGATAGTGGCTCTCACTGTGGTTTGCTGGAGTCCTAAAGCTTTATAAATGGCTTTATAACCTTTTCCAGACTAATAGATCTCAATTACTTTCTTTCTCATTTGTTTCTGAATTTCTTTGGATCTCAACATGATGTGTAGCTTTTGAGGATCTTTTGGTCTACTTCACTTTGTCAAGCAGGTCCTATTTAAGTGATTTCTTGATTGTGAACAGGTGTGGCAGTAATCAGGCCTGGGTGTGGCTAGAGAAACTGAACTCAGGTGTGATAAACCACAACTAAGTTATGTTTTAACGGGGGGATGGGGCAAGCACTTTTTCAGACCACTGTACATGTGTGAGCAAAATATATTGTCGCTAGTATAGCTTAGTGATTAAAAAATCTGGGCTGTCAAGGAAAAATGTGTAAAAATTCTGCTCAACCAGGGATTTTAGAACTTTTTGATGCCATAGCTTAGCAAATAGTATGATGGTCCTCTTGTGAGGGACCACCTTTCTAAAATATAAAGGCATTATATACAGTATTGGTGAAAGTTACTTTTAAAAGTAAGGCATTACAATGTTGCATTACTTAGTTACTTGTTACATTGTGTGTTACATTACTTTTGCATTACTTTTTCTCACCTGGGCTGGACTTGCTTGTTTGTTTTTTAATTTGGTAAATTTTAAGGCCCTTTCACATCAAAAGTGACATGAATAAGCCTAAAGTGGAAGGAAATGCATATTTACGCCTATACTGTAGAGGGCGCAGCTCAAACAAACCTTTCAGCTGTGCTAAAATTCAAGAAGAATAGGATCCAGAAGAACACTCATCTTTCTAATTTCTAAGGTCTCTGCAGAACAAAAGTGGGCGTTTCTGTATGTTTGGGTGTTTTCAAACTGGTGGGTGTTTATATATCATGCAATGAAAATGATCCCCTTCACCCGACCCCACCCCTATACCCTACCCACACTCTGACGTGGGCAAATCAAGTAACGCTCTCAAAAACGTCCCTCTGTTTATGGCCTCGCCCATCAAACATTAATGTCCTGCAGAGACCTGTACTTGCTAATTTCAGCAAAGACAATGATTAATAAAGTGAGATTAAATACATAAAGTATATTTGTGCAATTTAATATAGTTTATTACAGGTTTGCGTAACATTCTGAGATTGCATTTCACTGTTTTTATTCATTGTGAGTAATACTGAATGTTTTTGTGCAAGTGAGATGAGTAAATGCATGTTCACATTTAGTCTAGAACTACAATAACCATCATGTTCACACAGCGCACACAACACCTCTGCACTTTACTTCTCTCAACATGGGGACAGGAGAGCTGTCAGTCAATAAATCTGAAAAAGTAACTTGCGTTACTTTACTAGTTACTTGAAAATGTAATCTGATTATGTAACTCAAGTTACTTGTGATGAGTTACCCCAACACTGATTATATATTTGCATACTTATATTCTGTGACATATACTGTATATAGTGTGTTGGGAGAATGTACAATACCCCATTGAAGCAGGAGGACACTGCAGTTTCCGCATGACCAAACACATGGTTTTCTTGAACCACTGCTGGAACCTTAACCAGACGGTTTAAATTTAGAAATTTGTTAGTATTTGTTAGAAATGGCTCTTATTAATTGGATCAAACTCATTGTTTTTCTCACCTGGCTGAGGTCTTCCAGCAGGACTCTGAGAGCACTTCGACTGATGGAGCCCCTGTCGCTCTCCTGATTCCCACTGTAGCTCTCAGCCAGTCGGAACAGAGCTGCAGAGACACACAAGACTCTGAACACTGAACCATGATCCTAATAATCTTTAATACTGAAAGCTAGACAGAATCAGAATAAGAGATAAAAATCAAGTGAATGTGGAACAGACCCCTCTGTTTAGCTGAGAGAGTGTCTCCACAGAGGGTGATCAGCGCGGCCTCCACTGACCTGAGCAGGATAACACTGGTTTTCTCTCTAAAAGAAAGCAAGCTTAAAGGGTTAGTTCACCTAAAAATGAAAATTCTGTCATTAATTACTCACCCTCATACTGTTCCACACCCGTAAGACCTTCGTTAATCTTCAGAACACAAATTAAGATATTTTAGTTGAAATCCGATAGCTCCGTGAGGCCTGCATAGGGAGCAATGACATTTCCTCTCTCAAGATCCATAAAGATACTAAAAACATATTTAAATCGGTTCATATGAGTACAGGGATTCAATATTAATATTATAAAGCTACAAGAATATTTGTGGAGTGCCAAAAAAACAAAATAATGACTTATTTAGTGATGGCCGATTTCAAAACACTGCTTTATGAAGCATCGGAGCATAAATGAATCAGTGTGTCGAATCATGATTCAGATTGCATGTCAATCTGCCAACGGCTGAAATCATGTGACTTTGGCGCTCCGAACAGCAGATTCGATACACTGATTCATCTGTGCTCTGATGCTTCCTGAAGCAGTGTTTTGAAATCGAATTGAGATTAACGAAGGTCTTAGGGTGTGGAACGGCATGAGGGTAAGTAATAAATGGCAGAATTTTCATTTTTTGGTGAACTAACCCTTTAAATTACATATGCATAAATACAAAAATAGACTATATAATGTTGAATCAGTAGTCACCCCTCACCTGTCAAACAGTTTAAAGAGAAGTCTGGAGGTTTGATCTGTGGCTTCAGTTCTGCCTGACCAGGAAGTTCATGTGAAATGCTCTGGAATAGTTCTTCTAGAAGCTGCTGTACATCTTCTTGAGCAAGACTAATCATTGGTTCCCCAGAACATAAAGTATTTAAAACTGGGCGCAAATCCTGCAGTGACACCTAGGTGCACTGGAGTTTGAAAAATTGATACATAATAAGTGTATGAGAGTATGTAATGTTATATAAAAGCATCCTGCTGTGTTCACACAAAAAAGTTAAACACAGAAAAACTTACTCTGACATAGTTTTTGTAATGAGTGAAGCTTTAGAGCAGCTCGATACACTGCAGGACGAACCTCATTCAGCCCTTCTGTGGGAGCAATACAAGAAATAACACATGAACAGACCACAAAAGAGAGTGCTGACTGTAATTTAGTGCAAAACACAACTGGTTTCAAGAAATTGATGGGATTTTGATTAATAAGCGTACTTTAAAAATATAATATGGCACTGACCTGAATTTGTATCAATATACATAAAAGAAGATACCCACACAGAAAGAGATTCCATTGTAAACACACACATAATGTGTGTGTATATATATATATATATTAATAATAACATTATTATTTACAGATCCTCCCTTTATTATTCTTACATACTTACACAAAAAATTTTCTGCCATTTTCATCCTGAATTAATGTAAAAAGGGACAAACTTATCAATGATATCCACATCCATAACAGTTCGTTGTTCAATAAAACCCTGCTTATGGAGACAAAAATTAAAATGTCATTGACTAACCATGTAAAACAAAAATGACTTTTATTACAATAGTGATTAATTTAATTTTCAACTACATTGTTTTCTTTTTCTTTTTTTTTTAAATTAAAAAAAAAATTCATAGATTAACCTAGCATGGAAAATAACCTTGGCTAAATAGTCAGCATATCAAATGTAACCACGTTTTTTTTTTTTTTTTTTTTTTTTTTTTACTGAAAAAACTGAATAAAAGAATGAAAAATAAAACTACTCATAGAAAAATTAGCTTGACCTCCTGAGGCAGACTGTCAACATTTTCCTAAAGGTTAGTAAATGTTTTTATTGACAATTTACACAAGTCGACCCAACATAAGGTTAGGCAACCCAGAATATCTGGCAACCCCACACTCAGTGCTGCAAACAGGGTTGCCAGGTTTTCACAACAAACCCCGCCTAAATGTTACTCAAAACTAGCCCAATCGCGTTTCAGGGGGTCTCCCAGTAAAAATCGCGTTCAGGGGGGTAAAATCCGCGTTTTGGTAGCGGTTTCCCTGGTAAAATTTGCATTACAGGGTCTAAATATCACGTTATTTGGGTCGCTTAAACCCGCGGAAATTAAAAGCAACCCGCGCCAAAACTGTTGAAGTGGCGGAAAAACCGCGGACTTGGCAACACTGCGAGGGAAACCATCATCTGACAACAAGGTCAGTGTTTTACTTTAAAATGTAAACGTAACATAACATAACTTCAAGCGTGTATGCTAATATTATTGCAAATTATATCGACGTTTGTACGTTTTGTATAAATGTGATTTAAGTGGTGCAGATAGCTGAAGTGTTGTATTAAAGGAAAAAAGCAAATCAAATATGAACCGCATATATTTGATTCGGTTCCTCAAAGAATCGTGAACCGAACGAAGTAATTTTAGTTATAAGTTACAAGTTATAATAAATGTCAAATAAGTATTATGTTTATATTTATAGCATATCTATATCGCACTGCGGATGAATCGATTGAAGGGCCATTCCACCGAATGGGTGACATTTGCTTGTTGTAACTCTTCAAAATTAAAACAATTTTTTTAAAAATCTTTTTTCAACACTGAATCTAATAATACACACATTTAACTGTTCAAAATGTTTATTGGTCAATCTCAGGCAACTTTATTTAATTTTTTACAAGGTTTCAAAGCAGAAGATGGATGCATGTTTTCTCAGTCCTGTTACCAAAACTCATGTGCTGTTTAAAAAGCATGTTTAAAAGCATGTCAATTAACGTTAATTCCTTTGTGTTCACCTCAAGAAAGTGTTTATTTTGAAGAAATGGTTGGTTATTTGTTCAAATAATTTATATTTGTGTCAAAAAAAAAAAAATCACTTTATATTAAGGCAAGGTGTATTTTAATAAAAAATGCAAAACAATTTTTTTCATTTAAAAGACAGAAGCTTCAAGCTTATAATTTTTTTAATAATTTAATTTATTTAACAATTGTGAAAATAATGGATCAAACAAAACTGATAAAAACAGTGGTTTAACTTTATTTTTTTTTAGAAAAATATATACATTTATTAACAGGAATAAACCCTGGGTAACAGGAATGAGTGTCCATACGTGTGTGCATGTGTGTGAGAAAGAGAGTGTGTACACGGCCGTGTGTGCATGTGTGTGAGTGAGATTTCTGTGTTGAAGGGCTGTGCTGTGTGCTAGTAGTACATCACAGTGTAGGAGGTGGAAAGAGAAAGAAGGAGAGCGAGGAGAAGAGAGAGGGGGGAGAGGGAGGGAAGGAAAGACAAAAAAAGGGTGTGTTTCACTCCTTCCCTTGCAGCATGCCATGGGTGTGTGTTTCTGGCACCTGCATAGTATAGGTTCTCTCCATCTTCTACAAAAGATAAGAAAGAGAAAGACAAAAAGATTAAGTCACTTCGTGGTGGACTGGCTCCCTGCAAGTATGGCATTCACACTGTAAAAATAATCCTAAAAATCTACAATTTAAGTAATTTCAACTGTAAAACTCATGATACTGGTGAATAGTATTATAGCAACTAATATTCACACAATTAAATCAACAAAACAGATGACTCTACTCATTCCTGTTACTTTTACTCACTCCTGTTCCCTTTCGATACTTCACTCGTACTGCGTATGGGGGAAAGGTCTCCTTTTTCCCCGTTACTGAAGCCTTTTTCAATAACGCAGTGTAACTGCATCGTCATTGGTTCACTCATAGACAAGTTGTTGAACCAATGACGGCGCGGCATAGCTGCGCGACCTATGGCGACAGAGCGTGCGAATATTCCCGCCGAAATGGGCGGGGTTTAGGGCTATATAAGCAGGCGTTTCGCCATAGGATTTCAGTTCTCTCTCCTTCAGCGACGACTTCACATCGCTCCTCGCTGATCTCCGGCTGAAGCCTTCACCACCTGGAAGAAGCTCGCCTGGAAAGAAGCTCTCGCCGCCGTCGAAGAGGCGCCCGCAGCGGACTGCTGAGCTCGCCGAGGAAGAAGCGCCGGTGCCCTCGTCGACTGCCGCCTCGAGCGCCGTCTCGAGCCGCCCACTTCCCGCTTCCGGCCGCCTGCCAGCCCGTCTCCTGCCGCCATCCGGCGCGCCTAAAAGAGCGATTTTCCCGCGGTTTATTGCTGCTCTAAAAGAGCTTTCCAACAGCGGTTTTCACCGCTCTAGCGGCCCTCGCCGCTCTAAAAGAGCCCCTCAAACGCCGTTTTCACTCGTGTGGCACATGCAGAGCCCCTCTGCATGACGACGACGGACACGGTGAGTGCGTCGGCTGCCTGGGCAGACCCCATGCAGAGGCCGCTCTCACCGGGACCTCGTGTTCTCACATGAGTTTCGCCTCTCTGCGCTCGCGGATCGCCTTCTTCAGTGAAGGCGATCTCGCCGCTCGCGCCCTCCCGTCTTCTTCCTCCCGCGAGCCGGCTAGGAAGAGACAGCGGGGCAGAGCGGCCCAGCGCATGGAGTTGGATGACGTCACGCCGGTTTCCCCGCGTGCCTCACCCACTCCCCCGAGAGAGCGGTCCCCCATCCTGTTCTCCCGCCCTGAGCTGCGTCCCTCGGCAGATGCGAGCGACCTCATCTCTTTTGGCGGTTCTGAGGACGAGCCGCTTGATGACTTCATGTCTCTCGCGGCCTCTGAAACCGAAGGTTGGGCCGGTTGATTCTGACCCCGCCCGCCTTCCCTCGCTGGAGCCCATTGACTGCAAGCCGGGTATGGATGCCGAGCTCTTCCGCATCCTCTCGAAAGCAGTAGAGGTTTTGGACCTCGAATGGGCTCCGCCAGAGGAGCCATCACGGAGCAGGCTCGATGAGTGGTTCCTGCCGGGTTCCCACCAGGCCCTTCGTCGACGCGCCGCACCGTTTTTCCCAGAGGTTCACAATGAGCTGATGAAGTCGTGGCGCGCCCCGTATTCTGCCCGCCTATGTACTACGCATTATTCAGCTCTCACCTCTGTGGATGGCTCTGAAGAGAAGGGTTACGAGCATCTACCGCCCCTGGACGAAGCGGTGGCGGCTCACCTCTGTCCCCCCACGGCTGTGGGTTAGAAAACTAAGAGGGCCCTTCCATCCAAGCCCTGCAGGACCACTTCTGCCCTGGCTGGCAGAGCATATATGTCCGCGGGCCAGGCTGCCTCAGCACTGCACACCATGGCTATTCTCCAGGTGTTTCAAGCGAAGCTCCTCCGTTCTCTGGATGAGTCCGGCGTCGATGCACCTGCCTTCCGTGACCTCCGCAGCGCCACTGACTTAGCCCTGCGTGCCACAAAGGCCACAGCTCAGGCCATTGGACGATCCATGGCCAGCCTGGTCGTGCTTGAGCGCCATTTGTGGCTCAACCTGACCGAGATTAAGGAGATGGACAAGACGGCCTTTTTGGATGCCCCGGTCTCTCCTTCTGGTCTCTTCGGGCCAGCAGTAGAGGGCTTTACGGAGCGTTTTACTGCAGCACAAAAGTCGTCTCAGGCTATGCGACACTTCCTGCCTAAACGCTCTAGCTCCACGTCTGCTTCCAGCCGCCCCAAGTCTGCGCCGGCTCAGCAGAACAAACCTGCCCCCTCTACCTCTCAGGCAGCACCACCCAAGGAACAGCGCCATCGTAAGCGCTCCTCCTTCCCGAGGCAACGTCAGGGACCCCGGCCTAAGATTACGCTGGACCCGACGCCTCCTAAGCCCTCCTGATGTTTTAGGAAAGAAGAGGATGGGGCAAAGTCTCGCCACGGCCGGACCACCCCAAAAGCTCTTTCGTTCCACCCCCCTCCACCTCGTTCAGCTCCAGGCGTGGGAGATATGTTCAGTGTTGTGCTAACTGGGCCCAGTGCTGCGTCCATGCAAAACGCCATTCTTATGGCGAACACTATGAATATTCTACCTTCTCTAAGAAAGAGCGAAGTTCCTCTTCCACTCTCTCCGGTGCACGGGCCCCCGATTGGCGGACCCGTCACCCGATACCATTCAGCCCCTTGTCACGCGGGCCGAGGCCTGGCGGGCCATCCCCGGAGTGTCAAGCTGGGTTCTGGGAAGCCATAAGTCGAGGCTACTCGCTTCAGTTCGCCCGAAGGCCCCCGCGCTTCAGCGGGGTGCTTCAGACTTCAGTCAACACGGACGACGTTCATGTCCTCCGAGCCGAAGTCATGTCTCTTCTGAGGAAAGGAGCTATAGAAATAGTCTCCCCCTCAGAGAGCAATTCGGGGTTCTACAGCCGTTATTTTCTAGTTCCCAAAAAAGATGGCGGTCTCAGACCCATCTTAGATCTCAGGCTCTTGAACCTCTCCCTCATTGAGACGGAAGTTCAAGATGCTAACGCTGAAGCAGATCCTCGCGCAGGTTTGCCCCGGGGACTGGTTCTGCTCGCTGGACCTGAAATATGCATACTTTCACATCCAGATAGCCCCCATCACAGGCGATTCTTGAGATTCGCGTTCGAGGGTGTGGCTTACCAATATACGGTCCTTCCATTCGGACTGTCCCTAGCTCCTCGCACTTTTACCAAGTGCATGAACGCGGCGCTTTCCCCACTGAGACAGATGGGAATCCGGGTTCTCAATTACCTCAACGACTGGCTCATCCTAGCCCAGTCACGAGCCGAGCTGGAGCATCACAGATCCGAGTTACTCAGCCACTTGGAGTGCCTGGGTCTCAGGGTCAACTTTGCCAAGAGCTCACTGCTCCCCAGCCAGCGTATAACGTTCCTGGGTGCGGTTTTCGACTCAGTCCTGTATGACGGCTGTAGTCTCTCCAGAGCGCGCTCTGGCCTATTCAGCAGCTCGCGGCATCGGTCAGGAACAGAGCCTATTTCCCTCTGAAGTTTTTCCAGAGGATGCTAGGGCTGATGGCTTCCGCCTCCCCGGTTCTGCAGCTCGGCCTTCTTCGGATGCGGCCTCTGCAGTACTGGTTGAAGTTCCGGGTCCCTCCTCACGCCTGGCGGCACGGCCGCCTGCGACTCAGGGTCAATCAGGCCTGTTTGGCAGCTCTGAAACCCTGGATGAACCCTGTATGGTTCAGCCAAGGGGTACCCCTACAGGCGGTGTCCAGAAGGACGGTGCTCTCAACGGATGCGTCCAACACAGGTTGGGGCGCTCTTTGCGAGGGCAGACCGGCCTTCGGCTTGTGGTCTCACGAGGAATGCCATCTGCACATCAACTGCCTCGAGATGTTGGCAGTGATTCGAGCCCTTCATGCGTTCCAGGCACACCTGACAGGGCGCCACGTCTTAGTCCAGTCGGACAGCATGACAGTGGTGTCATACATAAATCACCAGGGCGGTCTTTCGTCCAGCCGCTTATGCGCTCTGGCGAAGCGTCTTCTGGAATGGGCATCACCGAGGTTTCAGTCGCTCAGGGCGACTCACATACCCGGGAAGAACAAACTTGGGAGCAGACATGCTATCTCGGAGCAATGTCCCCTCAGACGAGTGGATGCTCCACCCCCAGACGGTTCTCATGATCTGGGAGTTCTTCGGAAAGGCAGAGGTAGACCTCTTCGCTTCAGAAGGCAACTCTCACTGCCCAATTTATTTCTCGAAGGAGGAAGATGCGCTGGCCCATGTCTGGCCCAGCACCCTCCTTTACGCTTTTCCCCCGATCGCTCTGATCCCACAGGTCATCAGACGAATCAGGGAAGACAAGCACAGAGTCCTCCTGGTGGCCCCGCTCTGGAGGAGCCAAGTTTGGTCCTCAGAGCTGTTCAGGCTTTCCACAAAAGCTCCGTGGCCGATCCCCCTGAGACGGGACCTCCTCTCTCAGGCGAACAGGACGATTTGGCATCCCCAGCCAGAACTCTGGGCTCTGCACCTCTGGTCCCTCGACGGGAGCCTGCTAACCTCCCCGGGGACGTGCTGAATACCATTTCTCAGGCGAGAGCTCCTGTCCACGAGACGCCTCTGCGCCCAGAAATGGTCGGTCTTTGTTGACTGGTGTTCTACACGCAACATAGACCCAGTGGAGTGTGACGTATCTCCGATACTGTCTTTTCTCCAGGAGCGTTTGAATCTGGGTCGCACCCCTTCAACGCTCAAAGTTTACGTAGCAGCCATTGCAGCGTTTCACGCTCCTATTGCTGGCCAGTCAGTGGGACGAAACAACCTCGTGGTGCGTTTCTTGAGAGGTTCTAGGCGATTAAATCCTCCTTCGTCCTCTCACTGTTCCCACCTGGGACCTCTCTTTGGTCCTCAGAGCTCTTAAAGGGCCTCCCTTTGAGCCACTGTGTTCAGCTGACCTCAGGCCCCTGACGCTCAAAACCGCTCTGCTACTTGCACTAGCATCGGTTAAGCGAGTTGGTGACTTGCAGGCCCTCTCCGTGAGCCCTGCATGCCTTGAGTTCGGGCCCAACGACTCCAAAGTCGTTTTGAAACCTAGGCATGGCTACGTCCCTAAGGTGCTCTCGACTCCATTCAGAGCACAGGTTATTTCCCTCTCAGCGCTTCCTCCCTCGTCGGACGAGCGAGAGCTGGAACTACTCTGCCCTGTCAGGGCATTAAGGACCTACGTTGATCGATCACAGCCTTTTCGGCAATCTGATCAGCTCTTTATCTGCTTTGGTGGCCGCACCAAGGGGTCTTCGGTCTCAAAGCAACGTCTTTCGCGTTGGATAGTTCGACGCTATTGCTCTTTGTTACTCCTCTATGGGCCTTGACTGCCCCATAGGAGTTAGAGCTCACTCTACTAGAGGAATGGCTTCCTCTTGGGCCTGGTCTAGTGGAGTTTCGATTAAAGACATCTGTGAGGCAGCCGGCTGGTCCTCGCCGTCCACTTTTGTCAGATTTTATCATTTGGACGTCCCGACCTTACAAGCTCGGGTCCTCTCGGTATGATCCAGCGGCCTCTATCGAGCTCCGCTTCATGCCACTCTGGGAGTTAACTCCCTTTTTGTAGTGTAACGAGGGTTCGACGGCTCCGGCCTTCTCACTTGTCCTCTGGTTCCCTCACGGTGCCCAAGACAAGTCCAGTCGTTCCCTGCCGTGGCACGGCGCGGTTGAATTCGTTCCCCATACGCAGTACGAGTGAAGAATCGAAAGGGAACGTACTCGGTTACTAACGTAACCTCGGTTCCCTGAGATACGGAACGAGTACTGCGTTACATGCCGTGCCACGAGGCTGCGGCTTCAGTGTCGTCGCTTCAGTCGAATGACCTGAAATCCTATGGTGAAACGCCCGCTTATATAGCCCTAAACCCCACCCATTTCGGCGGGAATATTCGCGCGCTCTGTCGCCATAGGTCGCGCAGCTATGCCGCGCCGTCATTGGTTCAACAACTTGTCTATGAGTGAACCAATGACGATGCAGTTACACTGCGTTATTGAAAAAGGCTTCAGTAACGGGGAAAAAGGAGACCTTTCCCCCATACGCAGTACTCGTTCCGTATCTCAGGGAACCGAGGTTACGTTAGTAACCGAGTACGTTATTTTTCATATGAGTAACAGGACTGAAAGTAACAGGATTGAGTTTTTAAGCAAAAAATTATCAAATACATGACAAATGGCCACATGGCATACATGCTAATAGCATGAGGACACTGAGCAAATACTAGTGACTTACCTAAAGGTTGTTACGGGTGGCTGGTAGAGAGATGAGGCAGATACGGATTTCCACAATAATAGACACTTTACTTCAAACAATGGCAATGAACAATAGACAGACACCTTAACAAAACAGAGAACGGACAAGGAGTGCAGGGAGTGAGTGCATTATAAAGGGAGTGCAGATAATAGAGTCCAGGTGCAGGTGATCCGTGATGATGAGGAACTGACGAGGGAAGTGAGTGCAGGTGACGAAACAGGAGGATCATGGGAAATGGAGTCCAGGGAAACACGGGATCTGTGACATTACCCCCCCCTCCCAGTAGGCGCGTCCTCGCGCCGTAGATGTAACAACCGGGAGGGGGGCGGGCGCCCTGGAGACCTCAAGCTGGTGCAGGGGGAGGAGCCGACTGGAGTGGAGGTCTCCAGGGCAGGTTCAAAAGCCATGGCGGGTCAGGGGCTGAAGGCAGCCATGGCGGGTCAGGGGCTGAAGGCAGCCATGGCGGGTCAGGTGCAGCGGGCAGCCATGGCGGGTCAGGGACCGAAGGCTTCATGCCGTCGTGCCCAGGCGGCGCTGAAGGACCGGCGGGAGATGGCGGAACCAGCGGCTCCGCCGACCGAAGCGCAGCCGGGGCTCCAGAAGGCCGCAGTAGGAGACAGGTGACAGACAACAAAGTGAACACTGGGGGGAGTGAGGAGGCCAACTGGAGCTGAGGGACGGAGGGACGGAGCGAAGACGGAGGAGTGCAGTCCAGAAGTGAGGGCAGGCTGACGAGGGACCAAGGTGTGAACGGGGGCAGGATGGAGACTGGTGACACTGGTGGACTGATGGGCAACGGTGGAGCAGAGGGAGGTTGGAGCCGGGGTGAAGGTAATCGCCCAGAGGTCCGAGGTGGAGATCTGGGCGAGGGGGCTTGAGGTGGAGGTGCAGTGAAGACACAAATGGACGGAGGTGGGAGAGGGAGGCAGGGAGGGAAAACAGTCTTAGGGTTGTATGTTTCAACAACAAAGTCCATAATAGGAGCAGCTGGCTCGGCGGCGGCTGGAGCGGCTGGCTCGGCGGCGGCTGGAGCTGAGGGTTCGGCGGCGGCTGGAGCTGAGGGCTCGGCGGCGGCTGGCACTGCTTGCTCGGCGGCGGAGACTGGCGCTGCTTGCTCGGCGGCGGAGACTGGCGCTGCTTGCTCGGCGGCGGAGACTGGCGCTGCTTGCTCGGCGGCGGAGACTGGAGAACTTGGCTCGGCGGAGACTGGAGAACTTGGCTCGGCGGAGACTGGAGAACTTGGCTCGGCGGAGACTGGAGAACTTGGCTCGGCGGAGACTGGAGATGCAGGCTCGGCGGAGACTGGAGATAGCGGCTCAGTCAAAAAGTCCATAAGCCAGACCGCATCATTGGGCGGCTTGTGTGAGGCTGTAAGTGGTGTCCAGTCCATCCCCTCAAACATAATTAAAATGCCCGTAGGAACAGGAGAGAGCTCGGTTGCTGAGACTGGAGAGGGCTCAGCAGCAGGCTTGGAGAGGGCTAGAACGGGCTCTGGAGAGACAGGAGCGGGCTCTGGAGAGACTGGAGCGGGCTCTGGAGAGACTGGAGCGGGCTCTGGAGAGACTGCCGCGGCTTGCTTCCTCCTCCTCCGCTTTCGGGACCCAGTTGAGGAGTGTGGGTTCCGTGTTGAACAGGCAGGAAGTTCGCTGGAGGGGTATACGGAGGAAGACGGACTGGCCCGGCCAGCCGTGTTTCTGGATGGACTGGAGACATACACTGATCCTGAACCTCATCCACGAAGAATTTGGAGCCATTTAACCACAAAATAAAATTGATTGTTTCACTTAAGGAGAAACGATAATCAGGTTCATCAAAACGGATAGTGTTGTCGTCCAGTCCATCCAGAAACAGGGAGATTAAACATGCTTCAGGCCAGTCAGACAAGAAAGCAAGCTCAACGAACTCCTCCACATACCTCTCCAGCGAACGACCCACCTGTAGGAGCCCGATGAGGCGATCGCCGGTTGTCAGAAGAGTGAGAGGCGTTGGAGGAGCAGGAGCCAGGGAGCCGGGGAAAGTCTCCATTTTTTTTTTTTTTTTTTTGTGGAAATCCAGTCATTTTTAGGTCCGTTCTTCTGTTACGGGTGGCTGGTAGAGAGATGAGGCAGATACGGATTTCCACAATAATAGACACTTTACTTCAAACAATGGCAATGAACAATAGACAGACACCTTAACAAAACAGAGAACGGACAAGGAGTGCAGGGAGTGAGTGCATTATAAAGGGAGTGCAGATAATAGAGTCCAGGTGCAGGTGATCCGTGATGATGAGGAACTGACGAGGGAAGTGAGTGCAGGTGACGAAACAGGAGGATCATGGGAAATGGAGTCCAGGGAAACACGGGATCTGTGACAAAGGTAATATTTTTTAAAATAAACAAATAACATCTAAGAAATAATTTAGGTAACAGGACAGTACGTTGAGATTGACCCTCTCATTCATAGTTACAATTTCATCAAATATACAGAAATTAAAATGAAAGGACTTTTGGTCTTCTCATGGCCTGCATAAGATCCAGATGATGCAGCTTCCTGTTGAAAATGTGTCATGTGGCATGTTCCTGAAAGATTTTAATGATTATAAGTTTTTTAGAGCTATTTTTTTAGGGGAAATGTGTGAGGGTAACAGGACTGAGTGAAAACCTGGGGACACGACTAAAATGTGTATTTTATATAACATATTATGAATTTCTTATGAAATTTCTTTTTGTTTAGCATAGATGGTATATGGAGTAACACAACAATGCGAAAATAATACGTTTTACATTTCATTACTTTATATTTCTGAAAGATTTTAATGATTTATATATTATGGCAAAACATTTCATGTTAAAATCAAAAATAAAAAAAAAAAAATTTAGACAAAAACAGGTTTAGATAGCGGGGACATTTAACAAATGCTATTTTTTTAGTATTCTAGGTAGTTTTTAATAATTTTTTTAATTCAGCGCTGTGCAGCACAGCAAAAATACTCGGCGCGTATATTGCACTTAACGCACCGCTTGGAACGCACTGCAGTCCGCGTAGTGTGATCCGTTAATGGGCACAGTGCGCACTGCAAACAGGACGTTAGTGCGTGTTCGCCTTTGCACAACTCTTAATCCGAGGAATAAATCGTTATTTTGGGGGTCGTGGGCTATGGGAATTTTAGAGTTAATTTTCATGCATATTTATACATAAAATGTCCTGGGGACATAAATGGCACCGATTCGGTGGAATGGCCCTTAAAATATTATTGCTCACCTGAACGCTGCAACATGAAATTGTTTCCTTGTGTAAATTTAAAACTTGCGTGCACAAGCTGCCACTTACTTGGTTTGTGTTACTTGTTGTTAATAATATATGAACTGAGCTTTTATTTCACTTTGTTCATGTCAGCACTATTGGCCATTATTAGGTTATTGACTCTTTGTAACTTTGTGTTATTGTATTGCATGTTTCTTCTTTGCTTTGAAGTGAATATGAACAATGTACTGTACTGAAGATGCTCTGAAATGAACTAATATCCATGTTTTTTCTTCTTTTCTCCAGTTCATAAGTGTTGATTTTGTACAATGGATGAAACATTCATTCAAAGAATTAAACAAAATAAAGTCTTCCTCATAGGCACTTTAAATGTAGATGCCGAGATCATCTTGCAGCATGTGCAGGAGGCTGAACTTGTTACTCGGCGTGACTACAATAACCTCCAGGATATTCATCAAAAAGAGAAAAGAGTCATCGAGCTACTTGACAAACTCATGGGAAAGGGGAACGAAACGTGTCGCCAATTCATAGAGCTTTTAAGAAAGGAAAGTGTATTAGAAAATTTTCCAATGTTAAGGAATCATGCCATTCTTGATTCTCCATTCCATCCTATGCGTGAGGTGACGTTCATATTTGACACACATATATATTTAAGTTGCTGTAAATGCTGCAGTCAAGTATGTTCTGTATCACTGATGTGTGTATTTGTGCTTTTATTTCAGGTCTCTCAGTATAAAATAGCACAAATTCCACGTGGTGTCTGCGTAATCATCAATAATGTAAATTTTAAGAACATGAGTGAAAGAAGGGGATCAGATGAGGACCAAAGTTTGTTTTTTAAACATTTTTTGTATTTTATTTAGTTAGCATTAGATATTTTGGTAACACTTTATTTTACAGTGTCCTTGTTACATAGTAGTTACTATAGTACTAACTATACATTATGCATAATTACATGCGACTAACCCTAAACCAAAGCCTATAGTAAGTAGTACCTGTTGTTAATTAACATTACTCAGTACTATATTACACTGTAACAAGGACACCTTAAAATAAAGTGTAATATTTTAAGTTATACCATGGTCTGTCTAAATACTCAATTCTGATTGGCTGAAAGGTGTTTAATGCACTGGTAGTTCCAGTTAGTTTAATCACCGTTCTATATTAATGAGGAGGTAACATCGCTGTTTTTAAAGTAATTATACTCATATTCATAGTAGAGAGATGCTGCACAGACGCAGGTAATTCACACACATCTCTCTTTCTCTCTTAATAATTAATTCAAATAAATGCTATATTTCATTCAAATAAATGTAACTGCTTCGTATTTATCTCAGTGTGTGATTTAAAGTGGGCAGAATGCTAGATCTAACAAGCCGCAACTGATGTCATCCAGTCAAATATTGTGCTGCAAACATCAGTAACAGCTTTAACTTGTCAATGCTGGTAAACGACCATGGTATAAGCAGGATAATCCACGGCTAGCTGTGAGTTAAACTATTTGAATGCACTCCGCAGAGGCAACCTCTGCTTCACGTCGGGTGTTTTTTTGCCTCCACGTCATGCATTAAAATCATTTAATGCACAGTTAGCTGTGGATTATCTCTTACTTATTTAACTTATTGTGTAAAGTAAACTATTAAAAAATAATCTGAGAAAGAAAAGAATTAGATTTGTTTTAATAATTCAGAATATTTATATAGATGAATGGATGCTATGGAAGCTTGTTTCTGCCACAGAATTAAAAAAAATAAAGGATAATTGCAACTTTTTATCTCACAATTCTGACCTTTTTACTTGCAATTTTGAAGTATTTTCTCAGAATTTTGTGATATAATCTCGCAATTGCGTGTTATAAAGTCAGAATTATGTGATATAAACTTGCAATTGTGTGATATATAGTCAGAATTGTGAGTTATAAAGTCAGAATTGTGAGTTATAAAGTCAAAATTGTGAGATATAAAGTCAGAATTGTGTGATATAAAATTGCAATTATGTTATAAAGTCAAAATTGTGTGATATAAATTAGAAATTGCGAGTTATAAAGTCAGAATTGCATGATATAAAGTTGCAATTGCATGTTATAAAGTCAAAATTGTGTGATATAAAGTCAGAATTGCGTGATATAAAGTTGAAATTGTGTGATTTTTTTTTCTCTCAGAATTATGAGTTTATATCACAATTCTGAATTTATAACTCGCAACTGCAACATTATATCACACAATAATGAGAAAAAAGGTTGCAGTTGTGAGATAAAAAGTCGCAATTACCTTTTTTTACTTTTTATTCAGTGGCAGAAACAAGCTTCCATAAATTGCTCATATTCTCTCTTTTCCACCCCAGAGTATCTTACCAGAGTTTTCCGCTGGCTGGGGTTTGTGGTGGTGGAGCACAGAAATAAAACTGCAGCTGAAATGAAGAATCTCCTCGAGGAGCTGGGGAAGACAGTAGATGGAGACTGCTTTGTATGCTGTGTCCTCTCCCATGGCGTACAAGAAGGAGTCTGTGGAAGCGATGATGGTGTTGTTTCTGTTGATGAAATACGGGAGCCTTTCAATGGCATTACCTGCAAAAATCTTGCCGGCAAGCCCAAACTGTTTTTTATACAGGCATGTCGTGGCAGAAAACATCAAGATCCTGTGGAAGTCCAAGCGGATGCTCCAGAAGATGGAGCGTCAGCGATGGAGGTGGATGGTGATGATTTTGATATCACAATCCCGTCTGAGTCGGATTTCCTCATTGCCAGGTCAACCACTGATGGTCACGTTTCTTTTAGAAATCAAAAAGAGGGCTCCTGGTTTATTCAGTCCCTTTGCCGAAACCTAGAGGAACTTTGTCCACTGTAAGTTTTTAAGATTTCAGCAGTTTTATGTTTATTGTGAAAATTTAAGTATACAAATTAGAGAAAATGATAAAGTTAAATAATGTGTACTGAAATCAATAACGCACAAAATCAGAACTATATGTACTATCAAAAAAGACATTTATTTATTTATTTATTTATTTATTGTTCCCAGGGGTAAAGACATCCTGGAAATTCTGGTTTGTGTGAATAATGATGTTAGCCATCAGGGGATACAGAGCAAACAAATGCCTGTCCATGAAGTCGCCATGAGGAAGAAACTGATCCTGCGGCCGGTGAACCACTGAAAGCTCCTACATATGTGAAGCCATAGCTTGATATGTCATTTTTTTAATAGGATCATTTAAAGGGAAATCTCAAACAAGTTTAAACAGCACATTTACTTTGAGGATGTTTTTAAAGGACGATTTTTAAAAAAAAATCAGGACCAAAATTGTTTACTTCAGGGATCCATGAGCCATTTGAGATCAGTTTGATTTTCCAAGTTTTATAAGTAACTTTCAATAAGCTGCGGTTAATTATTTAATTTTTGCCAGATATGTTTTACACATTTCTTTATATAAAATATTTATAATTTTTCTTTTCTGTACTTTCTATATTCGATACAATTACACTCTTCCAATTATTTCATAATAAAATAACCTTTAAATATGGTGTATTACTGCATGTAAAAATGGAATGATATATTACTCAGAGTCACCTGAAAGTCACAGAAACATGCCATCAGGTAGTATGAAAGGAACAGTATAGCAAAATATTAATCATATGCTGCTGATACTATATGATATGAATGATACTGCTTTCACCTGTTGCTCTCCCTGAGGAAAATTGTAAGAGTGGCATAGTCATACGTTTTTTTGATAGCAAAATATTTTGTTATTTGTTATATTATTTTGTTCATGTTGTAATCCAAAACCCTTTTGCTGCTATTGAGGTTGGATATAAGGTTAAGGACAAGTTGTAAAAACATGTAGCTATGTACACAAGTTCTCACTTTGGTGCTTTTCCATTCCATGGTACGGCTCAGTACGGTTCCCTTAAAGGATTAGATCACTTTAAAAATGAAAATTACCCCATGATTTACTCACCCTCAAGCCATCCTAGATGTATATGACTTTCTTCTTTTTAGAAAAAATTAGACTAATCCATATTTAACACATGTAACTTTCTGCTTAAGTTGAATACGGAAGGCGGTCTGGTGGAAGCTAGATATTTTACTTTATAACGTGTTAAATATGGATACTTTTCTTACATAAACACATTGCTTCGCTTCAGAAGGCCTTTATTAGCTCCCCGGAGCAGCGTGGAGTACGTTTATGGTGGATGGTGGCACTTTCTTGAGTTTCAAACAGGTGGTTTCCATGCACTGCCATTATAAAGCTTAGGAGCATCAGGTTGATTATTAATATAACTCCGATTGTGTTCATCAGAAAGAAGAAAGTCATATGCATCTAGGATGGCTTGAGGGTGAGTAAATCATGGGGTAATTTTCATTTTAAAAGTGAACTAATCCTTTAAATAGAACCACCTCAGTTGAGGTTCCAAGCGAGCCGTACCAATACTAAAATGTGACGAGTAAACACTGCAGATCACTGATTGGTCAGAGAGAATCGTCACTACCAGTGTCATTGGATTTGCGACACGACACCAAACCTGCTAGATTCAAATAGTCAGCAACAGCCATGCATTTGTTCACACAACCTTTTTAAACGACTTGCTTTAAACGACAATCACATGCAACTTGAAAAAATAAATGGTTGTATCGTGGTCAGTAGACGAGGTGCAGACATTCCTCTCGTTGGTAGCCGAGTAGCAGATCCACGGAAGTAGAGGCGGTGTCATGAGAAATCGAGTCTCTCCCGCTATTGCACTACATTGTATGATGTTTATTACATTAAGTGCACAAACAACATGCTTGAAATATAAAATGAATGCCTATGTATTGCATAATAAAACAAACTGGAAACCCAATCATGCCTAAAAATGTATTTTTTATAAGGATTGTTGCAACATACTATGTTCTGTTACATTAATTTAATATTAATTTTACACAGTGATAGCAATATGGTATTGTATATAATATTACTATTATAAATTTTTAATGAATTAATAGTCATGCTAAGTACACACAAACATTAATTTGAAACATGTAAATAAGGAACTATATTGGAGGCAAAAAACATACCTAATATAAGCTAAGTTTGCATCAGAATGTATCAAAATTCATTAATGTCTTTAATCAGCAATCACCTGGTACAGTCATGGAAATGTACTGGTATATAATAAAATAATTTTATAGTTTTTTTTTTTTTAAATAGTTTTATAGTTGTGGCCTAATGGTAAGGGAGTCAGACTGGTAACCCGAAGGTTGCGGGTTCGATTCTCAATACAGGCAGAGAATAACTGAGGTGATCTTGAGCCAGGCACCTAACCCCCAATTGCTTGGAAAGGAAAATGGCTTCACACAGCTCCGGGTGTTTATGTGTTCACTACTCCTAATGTGTGTGCACTGACTTAGATGGGTTAAATGCAGAGGACAAATTCCAAGTATGGGTTACCATACTTATCCCTTAAAAATGTCTCTTTCTTTCACTTTCAAATTACCAGTTTCTAAACCTCTTCCACCTGATTAATCTGAAAAAGTAAGCGAGGCGAGCAATTTATTGAGACATGAAACTAAAAATTAAACATGAGACATGAAACAATATTCAAATCAGTGGTCATCATCAATATGGGTTTGAGTTAAAGGCAAACTGGTGTTTATTGTACAGCACTTTTGCATATGAGTTCATATTACACAAACCGTAACAAAGACTTTTTTTTTTTTTTTTGCATGTAAAAGTCATAAAAATTGTTTCAATACAAAAACCAGGTGCATTACTTCATGTACAATGAAATATACTTGACATTATCCAATTAAAATACAACACATAAACATGCCATGGGATAGGACCAAAAGAAACAGTTTGTCAAATGTAGGCTTCACAAAGCACGTTTCCAGAATTGACATGGTAATTATAAATACACTGTAATTGCTACAAACTACAGTTTGGGTCCAGTGCTAATAATTGGCTATATTAGACTAGACTAGAGTATTCAATCACATTAAGTGATAAAATATGTCAGCAAAAAATTATTTTGGAAAGAAAGCATTTGTCATGTCTTTCTTGAAGTAATTGTTTTAAAGTATAATACGTTTAACCGAATGCTCCTAATTCACACTATTCACGACACTCATTCCTTTGGCTTAGTAATTAATGCTCATCAAAAATACATTTACAAAAATAATTTTATCTTACTTTACTTATCTCTCCAATTAATTTAACCTCATCTCAGAGCCGTCCTATGCCTCTGATGATTGTCAGCTAGTTATTAAAATGAAGCAGTGCTATCATAAATGAGGTCAATCATTAACTAATGGTCATAACATCAAACCATTATTACTCGTCTTCCAGGAAAACAACATAATAAGGACCTGAAGTGCTTCTTTTTTTAACCCATCAGATCAAACAGCACTATAAAATTTATCTGATATAAAATGAATAAATGAATAAAAAAACAGTGCAAAAACACAATCCTTAAGAATTAAAATACATTGTCCAGCTCAACGCACTTATAATTGATTCTCGAGGGCAACATTCAGGTAATATATATGAAAAATGAAAAACAGATGAAACCCTGTATTACAAAAGGCACTTTTTTCCCACAAGATAGATAGATAGATAGATAGATAGATAGATATCAATTAATAAATTCCCTGAGAATCAAACCTATGACCTTGGTGTTGTCAGTGTCATGCACTACAGCACTACATAAATGTTGACATAAATGCAGAAGTAACAAAGTACAAACCGCTCATCTTTGTGCTTTGAGTCTGACCATGTCTTTTAGAATAGATGCCAGATTGTCATGCTGCAGCCAATCAGGAGACTTGCTTCATCATGGGAAGGACCAGTGTTTTGGTTAAAGTGTAGCGAACCTCAGGCATCTGCTTGAAACGCTGAAAAGTTTGGGAGCTCACTGCTCTATTCACCTTTGTCAAAATAGAGTTTATGTCCTTATTCCTGCCAAAAAAAGAGATAAAAAATTAGTTACATGAGTAGGTCGTCCTACTCTTTAAAACATTAGTGTTTACAAATGCAGTGTGGCCATATGCATTCCCAAACTTAGATGGTGATGTGACTGATCAGACCACAATGTGTTTTCAAGATGCATTGCACTACTTTTGATAAACTCAAACTGGATGTTAACACCAAGTGCAAATAGGCTTTTTATTCACGCACTTTAAAAAATGCTGGGTTGTTTTTTCTACCCAAACATTGAGCCTGTTGGGTCATATTTTTGGGTTATTTTTTCCATGGTTGGGTAGTTTTTGTGTAATCTAGCCAGCAGCTGTTGGGTTAGAGGCTGGTCAATCTCACCTGACAGTTGAAACAATGCACTCCTCCCCACCCGCTCTCTGACGCAACAACCCAGCGGTGTCTTTACTACAGCAGCCCAGCTGTTGGGTTACACAGAGCATGAGCCTTTTGCATCCTCGTCAGGATAGCAGATCTCAACGCCTCTGACCTGGTGCTTTGTTCAGTGAAATAATTGTTTGTATACATTTATTTTGTTTATAAAATCTTTACAGTGCTGTTAATCATTTTATTTAATGCAATGCAATATACAGAGATGAGATGTGAGTGAGCTGAATGTGTCAGTCAGCATCGGTCCTCTTGCAGGATGGAAATGTCTTTTTCCTTGAATAAACTGATTTTTATTTGTTATAATACTGAATATTATTAATTTGGATGTTAAAATATGTTCTCAGAACTCTGTACTGTTTGTTTATGTGCAGGTTATAAGGAGCCTGTCAAGATATCTTTTGGCTATGAGAAACGCAGAGCAGCTCTCCCGCCGAACAGCGGCCCATCACCGGCTTTCAGCACACCGCTGCAATTACGACAGGAATATATGTGAAAATAGAAGAAACCTAATCAAATCATGCACTTAACTCACCTTGGACAGCCATCTTCCAGCTGCTTGCAGAGCTCCTGGATAAAGACAGATCCATTTTTTACATGGCGGTAAGATTTGCAGTGCTCCACTGATGCTATTCCAATGAGGAAATCAGCACTTTTAGGGATACTCTGGAATGCTGCAGTATCCTGAGAATCCTCCTCAAATGTTCCTTCTTCTGTGGTGCTCTCATGTCCATCAGTCATCCACAAACCTTGCTGGGCCTTATTACCCTGACAGGCCTGAATGAAGAAAAGCTTGGGCTTGCATGCTAGTGTGTGACATTCAGCAAAAGGCTGTGTGAGTTCACAGATCGGAACTTGGTCTCCATCTATTCCCAGAACAGACCCTTTCTCTCCATGGGAGAGGACGCAGCAGACAAAAGCATCCATTTGAGAGTGATCCCTCTCTGCAAACTCCTTTATCACATTTCGAATATCCTTTGCTTGCAAATCATCCCGCACCTCAACTTTGAAGAACATGTTCTCAAACACTCTGGTGAGATCATCTAGGAGACAAAGTAAAGTACAGTTAAGTCGTCACCATAAAACCATGTTTGACATTCAGTAGTAGACTATGTTAAAGTCGGCATGAAACAGAAGTTGTTATAGTCTTTTCTTTCATATTGCGATGTATAGCTGAGTAACAGCTTCTCGAACAAAAAAAAATGTAGGACGGGACATGATTTTGTCTATTGGGAATTGATTGGATGGTTATGGTTTGCTATTGCTGTGATCTCATGTGAGTGACAGGTTGCCCCACCCTCATGCTGGTAAACGCATCATTGGTAAAGAGAAGATATGTCGTTGTAAGAGGGAGGGGAAGTTATTTTTATTAAAGATTACGAGGGCACGTGAATGTAAGAAAATGTACCTTTATCTTTCTCTGTCCCTTTTCGGTTTCCAAGTGACGTGTTCCCAAAGTTATAGTTGTTGATGATCAAACAATACCCAAGAGGTCTATGTGACATGGAATAAAATTCCTCCTGTTTTGTCACTGTAAAATATAGACGGGTTAGGAGAAGGCTATGCATGGCTAATATTCTGGTTTGCTAATATAAAACAGATTGTAAATGACTTACCTGCATGCTTCTTTTTAGGGTAATGGTCAGGAATATTGCTGGTGGATTGAAGGGGCTCCCGCTTTCTTTTAGGTAAATTAGGTAAAGTCTTTTGAACACACTTGTTGTTTTCTTTGGCTCCCTACATGACATAAAAATAGAAAAATACTATTAATGATATAATACAATGTAATAATTGTTCAAAAACATAATTTTCTCAAACAGCATGTACCTAATCTAAATAACAGGACATTTAGGCTTTAGTATGGAAGCTTGTTTCCCCCATGAAATAAAAAATAAAAAAGTTAATTGCGACTTTTTATCTCACAATTCTGACTTTTTTTCTCTCAGAATTGCGAGATATGAACTCACAATTGCGAGTTATAAAGTCAGAATTGTGAGATATAAAGTCAGAATTGTGTGATATAAAGTCAGAATTACTAGTTATAAAGCCAGAATTGCATGTTAAAAACTTAACATGAATCTCGAACAAAAGAACAAAAGAATCTCGAAATTCTGACTTTATAACACAATTCTGACTTCTGATATCATGCAATTGTTTGTATCTTGTAATTCTGAGAAAAAAGTCAGAATTGCGTGTTAAAAACTCGCAATTGCGAGAAAAACCTGCGACTATATCTTGCAATTCTAACTTTATAACTCGCAATTGTATTTATATTTTGCAATTCTGAGAAAAGTCAGAATTGTGAGATTAAGTTAGAATTGCATATTAAAAACTGCCAATTGCGAGAAAAAAATTCTGAATATAACACGCAATTGTGACTTTATATCATGCAATTGTGATTTTATATCTCATAATTGTGACTTTATAACTCGCAATTGAGTTTACATCTTGCAATTGTGACTTTATATCACGCAATTGTGACTTTATATCACGCAATTGTGACTTTATAACTCGCAATTGTGACTTCATATCACGCAATTGTGACTTTATATCACGCAATTCTGACTATAACTCCCAATTCTGACTTTATATCACGCAATTGTGACTTTATATCACGCAATTGTGACTTTATATCACGCAATTGTGACTTTATATCTCGCAATTGTGACTTTATATCACGCAATTGTGACTTTATATCACGCAATTGTGACTTTATATCTCGCAATTGTGACTTTATAACTCGCAATTGTAACTATTTCACGCAGTTGTGACTTTATATCACGCAATTGTGACTTTATAACTCGCAATTGTGACTTTATATCACGCAATTGTGATTTTATATCACATAATTGTGACTTTATAACTTGCAATTCTGACTTTATAACTCGCAATTGAGTTTACATCTTGCAATTCTGAGAAAAAAGTCAGAATTGTGAGATTAAGTTAGAATTGTGTATTAAAAACTGCCAATTGCGAGAAAAAAATTCTGACTATATCACGCAATTGTGACTATCACACAATTCTGACTTTATATAACACAATTCTGACTTTATATCACTTTATAACTTGCAATTGTGACTTTATATCACGCAATTGTGACTTTATATCTGGCAATTGTGACTTTATATCACGCAATTGTGACTTTATATCACGCAATTTTGAATTTATATCACGCAATTGACTTTATAACTCGCAATTGTGACTTTATATCACGCATTTGTGACTTTATAACTCACAATTGTGACTATATCACGCAATTGTGACTTTATAACTCGCAATTGTGACTTTATATCATGCAATTGTGATTTTATATCACGCAATTGTGACTTTATATCACGCAATTGTGACTTTATAACTCGCAATTGTGACTTTATATCACGCAATTGTGACTTTATATCACGCAATTGTGACTTTATATCACGCAATTGTGACTTTATGTCACGCAATTGTGACTTTATAACTCGCAATTGTGACTTTCTATAACACAATTGTGATTTTATATCACGCAATTGTGATTTTATATCATGCAATTGTGTCTATATCACGCAATTGTGACTTTATAACTCGCAATTGTGACTTTATATCACGCAATTGTGACTTTATATCACGCAATTGTGACTATAACTCGCAATTGTGACTTTATATCACGCAATTGTGACTATATATCACGCAATTGTGACTTTATAACTCGCAATTGTGACTTTATATCACGCAATTGTGACTTTTGTAACTCGCAATTGTAACTTTATATCACGCAATTGTGACTATAACTCGCAATTGTGACTTTATAACTCGCAATTCTGACTTTATATCACGCAATTGTGACTTTATAACTCGTAATTGTGACTTTATATCATGCAATTTTGATTTTATATCATGCAATTGTGATTTTATATCACACAATTGTGACTTTATATCACGAAATTGTGACTTTATATCACGCAATTGTGACTATAACTCGCAATTGTGACTTTATATCACGCAATTGTGACTTTATATCACGCAATTGTGACTTTATAACTCGCAATTGTGACTTTATATCACGCAATTGTGACTTTATATCACGCAATTGTGACTTTATATCACGCAATTGTGACTATAACTCGCAATTGTGACTTTATATCACGCAATTGTGACTTTATATCACGCAATTGTGACTTTATAACTCGCAATTGTGACTTTATATCACGCAATTGTGACTTTATATCACGCAATTGTGACTTTATAACTTGCAATTGTGACTTTATATCACGCAATTGTGATTTTATATCATGCAATTGTGACTTTATATCACGGAATTGTGACTTTATAACACGCAATTGTGACTTTTGTAACTCGCAATTGTAACTTTATATCACGCAATTGTGACTTTATAACTCGCAATTGTGACTTTATATCATGCAATTTTGATTTTATATCATGCAATTGTGACTTTATATCACACAATTCTGACTTTAAATCTTGCAATTGCAAGTAAAATTCAAGAATAAAAAGTCAGAATTACCTTTTTAATTATTTTATTTAGTGCCAGAAACAAGCTTCCATACTAAATGTAATACTTACTTGTGAATTCCTCCTAACAGCTTTCTTTTTCTTTAATTCTGATGCTTTGCCCTTCTCTTGCCCATTCTTGGAAGCCTGACTTGTTTTTTTATAGTTGCTGAAAATTCCAGTTTCATCCATCTGAGAGTAATTAAAAGGACTGTAATGAGACAGAATCGTATGTTTGTACATCCACACAACAACAACAATTATATAATACACGGGTTTAAAAACCAAAATATGCAACAAATTTAGAACGTAAAAAAATCAAGTGTTGGTGCATGCGTCAGTTCTGTGTGGTAGAGTACAAAGAAAAGCACTGCTTTTCAAAAGCCCGCGAACAGACTTTTAAAAGCAGGAAGTTACTTTCTCTTCGCGGGCTTTTGAAATGTACATAAACATGAACATGCACTCACATAAACACTAAGCACTCACCTCCATCAACTCGAGAAAAGAGCTAAATTGCCTGAATAAACAGTGCAGATCAGTCTAGAAGGAGAATATTTTGATGGGCTAATAGTCTGTGGGCACAGGTGTGCAGTGCACGGATTAACCGAGTGGACTGCAGAGAGCAGAGAAATGAAAGAGAGAGCGCGCAGACAGCAGAGCCCGGGAATCTCCGCCCTCGAGAGAAAATTAAATGGCCGTCATAAATAATAACATGACAGCGAACTCTAGGGCAAAGGTTTTTAAACCTTTTGATGCCACGGACGCCTAAATATGATGTTCCCTTTGCGAGGGACCCCTTTCTTAACTAAATGTTACAGTAAAAAAAATGCTAGCAATATTGTCTGGAAAATACTTTCTATTCTTACTTTCTATTAAGCTTACAGTTTATCACCATAGATGTAGCTATAAACCTGAAGAGAATACTGATCCTTCATTAATGAATAACTACATAGGAACAAATTAATAATGCATTATTACACACTAACTAGTAACTACTATTAACTAACAAGAAACTCTGATTAATGAATTAGTAAATAATAGTGCTCAGTTGAAGGTAACTACTGTTTTTTCATTCCTCCCAGAGAACTAAGAACTACTAGTATACAGGTTCATAATTAACATGAATGTATAATTAATTATAAAGTGAAGGTCATGGTAACCCACTAGTAATGACTGAAGTATTACCAAATCCTTCAGAAGGAATTACTAATTATTTGGATCACATTCTAAAGTGAGAAACATGATAACTCTCTAGTAACTACTGAAGTCATTGTAAACTTTTGAGGTTTTTGTACAGTTTTTGTACAGTAATTCCTTCTGATGTATTTGGTAACACTTAAACAATTACTAGTGGGTTACCATGATCTTCACTTTAGAATACTGATCCAAATAAGTAGTAGTTACTTTAGAGTTATGTTATAACTCTTGAGTTATTACTATCCAATACTATCCAATACTTTAACCTCAAAAGTTTACAATGACTCCAGTAGTTTCTAGAGAGTTATCATGTTTCTCACTTTAGAATACTGATCCAAATAATTAGTAATTCCTTCTGAAGGATTTGGTCAATACTTCAGTCATTACTAGTGGGTTACAATGACCTTTACGTACTTTAGAATTAATTATACATTATGCATTATTCACATTAATTATGAATCTGTATATATAGTTCTTAGTAGTTCTCTGGGGGTATAAAAAACAGCAGGGGCGGACTGGCCATCTGTGTGATCTGGAGAATCACAGAACAGCCGGTACTCCAGGACGGCCGATGGGCCGGCCCACCACCCGCCACGCACGCAGTCATCACCTGTTTTTTTCCCCCACTAATCTGTTTCACACTCCAGTACTGTAGGTGGCAGCAATGCACCTTAGTAGTCCTCTGGGAGGTATGAAAAAAACAGTAGTAGTAGTAATAGTAGTAAGTATACTACAGCATGTGTCAAAGTTTGATGGATGACCTGACCTTTGACCTCTGACCTTTATGACATATGATATTAGCCCATGGGATATATCCCCTCCCCCCAAAAGTTGACCTTTGACATTGGTTATGAATGTCCTATGAAATACCTATGGTGTTGACCTGTGGGTCATTTGTAGGGTGGAACAAATTGATGATTTTTGAACTTTAACCGTGCAAATTGGAAGTCCTGAGGGTAATTTTTGGGTCACATGAGGGTCACATGAGCGGTGTGACAGCATCCGCATTCCAGCTCATCTCTAATCTTCCTGCGCAAATGAGAAAGGAACAAGTTTCTAGAACCAAAAAGAATCAAGAATCAAAATAACAAAAGAATAAACATGGTATATTTGAGACATTTTTACACATACACTGATAAATGAAATGTCAATGATTTGATTTATTAAGACTTTAAATATATAATTTAAAAACTAAAAAGATTTAATTTGAACAACTGTTTAATTGTAAAAGATGTAATTTAAACTTTTACATTTATGCTTTGAAAATAAAAGATAGCACGGACAAAATGTTTCATCCACCCCCACTGACCTTTTTGTTTTTGATTATTATTTCATTCAAAATCAAGTTTTTAAAAAGGAACATATATTTAACCCAGTGGTTGGGTTCAATGTTTGCCCAACTTGCTGGGTAGTATTATTTAACTCAACTATTGTTTAAAAAATTACTATATTGCTTAAAATGCACCCAAAATATGTTGGAAAAGAACATTTATTGAATATTTAACAAATGAACATTTGTTAATTAGTTTAATGAATAATGATTAAACAATAAACATTTATTAAGTTGCTTATTAATAAATGTTAACCTTTTGATTATTATTGTTGGCTCATAATTATGTGTCTGATTTTTAATTTCCAACCTATTTTGGGTTCATTTTAAGCCAGCAATACAGTCATTTTTAAACAATAGTTGGGTTAAAACAACCCAATCGTTGGGTTTGTCCATTTTCAACCCAACTTGGGTTGTTTTTAACCCATGGCTTATTTCTTTATATTGGAAAAGTATTTGCGTACCAAATATAGGACGTTGTCTGAAAGAAACAGTAATAATATATCAATGGGAAAGATAACTTTTGTTTTAAGGAATAGATATAAGATCTCTTGGGGATGGTTTGGGACCTTTTTAAAAATAAATAAATAAATAAATAAAAAGATGATGTATATTAATATAAGTTATGGAAAGTTTTTTGGTGTTCTTGTACACATGTATTTTAACAGAAAGAACATGTATGCAGTTAAAATGTAATAACATAATAATGGGGAAAATCATCTATAGTACATTACAGCGTCAGTTTTCTGTTTTATGATGCAAAACATTATACTAACATAAGAATTTGCAGGGGAAATTAAATTAAAAAAGACACTCTTAAGAATATTTAATTATTGCATTCTTTTATGTACATCAGATATATCAATGTTAAGGTCTTTAACAACTTTAAACTCTCTGGTTTTTAGTTAATCCAGAAACATCAAAAGATCTGTAACAGAATTGAAAACTAGATCATTTAGACTGCTGATATAAAATCGGCATCACACTTAACATTATAGTTTTAAAAATATTTGTGCCCAGTATCAAATATAAATGTTTTATTACTCCTAAATGGCATAGTTTAAACAAGATCATAGAAATCTGTTCAGTAAAGTTTAACTAAAAAAAAATGTCTTTAATAATTAAGACCAGAACTCACAGAGACAGCGAGATCAATATGAATCTATAGTACCAAAGATGGTCCCTGAAAGATTAATATAGAGACTGAGTAACGGAATAATGGACTCTTGTCCAGCGTGAATCCAGTCATACAGAAGTCAATCAAAAGCTTCAGTCCATGGGAAGAACCAGCTTCTTGGTGAGGGTATATCGAGGTTCAGGCATCTGCTTGCGGCCTTTCAAAACTTTGGTGCTCACTTCACGGTTTACTTTTGTGAGGATGGATAAGATATCCTCATTTCTATCAGAAAAAAGCAGACAAGCAGACTTTACTATGTATCCATCTAAATTAAACCATGAATATTCAACAGGAGCATTTTCTCATTTTGAGGGAGGCAGTGTCTCTTTAAAGACAAAAAAGTATTTGACAAAAAAGGTGATCAAACATTGTAGACCAACATTTTTCTGAAGTAACACATGACACCAAGAACACCAATGGATTAAGGTGTAACTCTTTTGCCTGTGGGGTATTTTGGGGTAAACATAAGACAGAAAAGGGGCACAGTGTGTAGGGGGGCGTCTGGCAGATGAACATACTCTTCCATTACTCTTCCACTGCAAATGATGCATACAGCCGTCTGCCGGAAGCTAGTTATTATAGTTAATAAAGCTTTAAATATGAATATTTTTCTTACAAAAACTCATCGCTTCACTTCAGAAGTCCTTTATTAACCCCCTGGAGCCATATGGATTACTTTGTTGGGCTTCAAATCTGGCTTGAGTGTGAGTAAATCATGGGATAATTTTCATTTTTGGGTGAACTAAACTTTCAAGTAAATGTCACGGGCTGGCTGGAGTTAACTCAGGCCCTGTTTCCACCTAGTATTAAAGGGTTAGTTCACACAAAAATGAAAATAATATCATTAATTACTCATCCTCATGTTGTTCTAAACCTGTAAGACCTTCGTTCATCTTCAGAACACAAATTAAGATATTTTGATTAAATCCGGTGGCTCAGTAAGGCCTGCATTCACAGCAATGGTACTTGGTAGATCCATAAAGGTACTAAAAACATATTTAAATCAGTTCATGTGAGTTCGGTGGTTATATCTTCTTAATATTATAAAGCGACGAGAATACTTCTTATGTGGCAAAAAAAACTAAATAATGACTTTTCAGCAATATAGTGATGGGCTGATTTCAAAACACTGCTTCAGAGCTTTACAAAGCTTTATTATTAATCAAAATAGTGATTCATAAATATGCAGCGTTGTGATATAATTCATAAATATGTGGTAAAAAAACAAAAAAAAAACAACATCAATCTTTTACTTTTAATAATGCACTCATAGAAAAGGTGTATTCATGGTCAGTCATTGTATGCTTCTTGAATGCTCACCAATGCTGCATTTATTTGATAAAAAAAAACAGTAATATTGTGAAATATTACTGTAATTCAAAATAACAACTAAAAAGGAAGCAAATTTTTTTAAGCTACATTTTCAACAGCCATTACTCCTGTTTAATCCAAACATTCTACGCTGATTTGGTGCTCAAGAAATATTTCCTATTTTTATGAATGTTGAAAACAGCTGTGCTGCTTAATATTTTTGTGGAAACCGTGATACATTTCTTAAGGATTTTAAATAGAAATTTAAAAAAAGACAGAATCTATTTGATATATAACATATTTGTAACATTTTAACATGTCCATACTATCTCTTTAGTTTAATTTAATATGTCTTTGCTGAATAAATATATTATTTTCTTTAAAAACTAACCCCAAATTTTTCACTGGAGGTGTATGTATGAATAGGCTTTCTTAATCTGCATAAATGGGTCAAACTGGTGGAAACTAAAGACTGCAAAGTAAACATCACAGAACTGGAATATGAATTTCTACAGACCCAACAAAGGCACATCTGAGAATTCCAATGAATATTTTTCATTCAGTGTTTTTAACTCACCTGGGGCAGAATAACTCCAGCTGTCTACAGAGCTCCTGGATATAGATAGACCCATCTTTAATGTGGCGAAAGGACTGGTAATGCTCTACTGTGGCCATTCCGATTAGGAAATCAGCTTTTATGGGAACCTTGCGCAATGCAGGATTATAATCATCTTCCTCAAATGTTCCTTCTTCTGTATCGTTCCCTTGTCCATCTGCTGTCCATACACCGTTCTGGGCCTCTCTTCCTTGGCAGGCTTGAATGAAGAAAAGCTTGGGTTTGCTTGTTAGTGTGTGACATTCAGCAAAAGGCAGTGTGAGTTCATGGATTTCAACTGGTTTAGCATCTACGCCCAACACAGCGCCTTTCTCTCCGTGCGAGAGGACACAGCAGACAAAAGCGCCCATTCGAGTATGATCCTTTTTTGCAAAATTCTTCATCGCATCTTTTATATCTGAGGCTGTCAGATCATCCAGCACCTTAACTATAAAATGCATTTTCTTAAACAATCGGGAAAGAGCATCTACAGAGACAGAGAGAAAGTTCATTTAGAAGTCACAATTTTAAGGAATGCATATGAAATTTAAAAAAAAAAAGTTAATACCAAAATACCTTTATCCTTCTCAGTGCCTTTTCGGTTGAGATGTGAGGTCCTTTCTTCAAAGTTGTAGTTGTTGATGATTAGACAGTATCCAAGAGGCCGTTGAGTCAGGCTGTAATATTCTGTATCTGACTCTGGAATCTGATGAATGCAAAGCAAATCACATTAAAATTACATTTTTTATTTTTATATCATTTCACAAATAGCCAGTACGCAACATACATACATTTTATTAATAGAAATCTGTTGTTAAATCATATATTTGTCACAGCGGTGGCACTATGGAAATTAAAAACAGCCATTTGTGATTAGAGTATGTGCCTTGATGAAGAAGTTCAAATCTGTCAGCTGCGGGACTAATGGGTTCAATTAAAGGATTAGTTCACTTCGGAATTAAAATTTCCTGATAATTTACTCACCTCCATGTCATCCAAGATGTTCATGTCTTTCTTTCTTCATTTGAAAAGAAATTAAGGTTTTTGAGGAAATAATTCCAGGATTTTTCTCCATATAATGAACTTCACTGGGGTTCAACGGGTTGAAGGTCCAAATGTCAGTTTCAGTGCAGCTTCAAAGAGCTGTACATGATCCCAGACGAGGAATAAGAGTCTTATCTAGAGAAACCATCAAAATGTATATACTTTTTAACCACAAATGCTTGTCTTGCACTGCTCTGCAATGCGCCACACATTACGCATTAATCATGTTGGAAACAATGGAACAAAGGAAGAGGAAGAAAGTACCGAGCAAGTGTTTACAAAGCGAAATTGCAAAGACTAAGTTAAATGCCCTTTACAAAAAAAGTAAAAAAAAATTTATGTCGGATCATTTTGAATTTGGAGGAGAAAATAAGATGGAGTTTTTCGCCCTACCGCGGTACTTCCAACATGATTATGTAATGCACATCGCATAGCAGTGCAAGATGAGCATTTGTGGTTAAAAAGTATATAATTTTTAGAAAATGACAGATCATTTCTCTAGATAAGTCTCTTATTCCTCGTCTGGGATCATGTAGAGCTCTTTGAAGCTGCACTGAAACTGACATTTGGACCTTCAACCCATTGGACCCCAGTGAAGTCCACTATATGGAGAAAAATCCTGAAATGTTTTCCTCAGAATCCTTCATTTCTTTTCAACTGAAGAAAGAAAGGCATGGACATCTTGGATGACATGGGGGTGAGTAAATTATCAGACATTTTCATTCTGAGGTGAACTAATCCTTTAAAACAGTCGATCATAATGACCCTGATCCATAAACTAATCAAATGATGTGAAATCCTGGATGTGTACTGATTCACCAATCCTCATGAAATAATCCATTATCTTTTGAAAACAGTGTTTCAAACCCACCCACACAACTTTTTGTTCATTTTCAGTTTAATTTAAATGAAGCGCTCTTCACCAGGATCCAGAAGAATCCAGAAGTGTTGCCCGATACCTTGTTTGTAATTTTCATAGTAGTGTGAAACTATAGAACTGTAAGCCACATCATCTATAGCAATGGTGCATCGAATAGTTTCTCATTCAACTATAATTTAAAGACCCCTTGTGGTGAAAAACAAGTTGTTCATATGTCTATGTGGTATTTTTAATATGCTTTAAGACAAACCATGTTCAAATTCATAAGTCATCACCATTGCTGAGTATTTTCTCCTTAAAACTACAGTGAAAAAAAGTGGTTTGAAATCGCAATCAATCACGTCAAAGTGCGGGCGGGCTTTAGCATATCATTACTATGCTGCAATTGTGAAGCAGGGGAGTCTCAAGAGAAGCCAGGTTATCCTGGTATATTTTCCTGTTAATATGAAAAATCGGGTACATTTAGCAATATAGAGGGTGAATTATGTATATGATGTATATTACGACGTTATGATGAACTATATGCCTTTCTCCACTGACGTTCTGAGTTGTTCAGATCTTTTCTAAAGATGCTGATTGTTAGAAGGCAGCTGTCTGACTCTGAGATGAAGAACGTGAACATGGTTTGTGTAACATTAGCAATACATTATTAGCTGTTTGATAAAATAGTCAAGGAAATGCTAATCAAATTAATTACCATTATGTGTCCGCATTATCATTCTGATGCATCAACATGAATGCAAGCCTGTATAATTCACTCTTCCACTTCTTCTTCTGAATCAGTTTCTGGTTCAAACATACAGGCCTCTGGCTGAATTAAACCAGTATTTCCACTTGTCATTGTGCAGTGTTTACTACAGTAAGGTTGACCAAGAGGATCTCTGAGCTGGTGTGAGTGCGTGGAGGCGGGGCTAATTTGCATAATCAATGTCCGCGTATACTAATTGAAGCAAGGGTGTAGAGTTACATTCTATTTTAAGGCATGAATCATTTTTTTCACTGGAAAAAAAAAAAGTGTAAACATTTCATTTTGGTGAGTTTCAAAATGATTGACTACATGGGGACTTTTAACAATGAAACTATTAGGAATAAAAAGTAATCAAACTTTCTTTTACCGTGGGTACAGGGTCTGAATCGGCGTCAAGCGAGGCAACAGAAGAGCCTCTCCTCCCTAAGAAAAAGTATATAAGGTGGAAGACAGATACATTTAGAAAGACCATTCATGTTGTGTATAATGTTGTGTTAAGCAATGTATAACAACTTACGTTCATCTCCTCTCTCTATTGGCATCTGGTGTGTTGGTGGCAAGAGGAGGGAAGAGAAACATTATATTGCATTAAATTGCAGTATATTTATCATTACACTCTGTATTGGAATGTGACTACAACTATTATTAACTGTTATTTTCAAAAGCTCTTCATTTCGACAATGTTAATTTATGTGAAAATGTTCACTGCAGATATAAGCTGTAGATGTGTGGTTCTCAACAACCCCAAAAAAGGATTGTCATTCTATTGGGATACAGTCATGGAAAGCAGGGTAAAAAACAACAACACTAAATGTAAATAATAAAATGCATTTATGCAGTTATGTTAGCAAAACAAAAAGGGTTTGTATGTTTTTGTTGTAAAAAGAATCACATCGAATCAGTCTTGATCCAAAACCACCGTGTTCTCTTTTATTTCACGCGCCTCTATCTTCAGTCATGCCTTATGACGTCATCCACATGAGGCCGTGACTTAAAGTGAAACCACACATAATGCAACATCCCCCTTCTTCCAGAGGTAGGCAAACTAGTGAAAACATAGCAACGAAAATAAATACAATCAAGAACAAGACATCTGATAACAAAGAATAAGTGCAATAAGGGAAACGTTTCTGCACCAAAATTACATAATGCTTGAATAAGAGTAATAACGAACTAGATTTGCATAACACATATCAATCAGGTCAAAACATAATCTTCGTAACGTTGGTTAGGGCGGCTGACTCTTCCAGAACGAGTCACCAGTGAACACTTGTTGTCTGTGTCAGTGTCACAACCCACTTTAGGGGACTGAGGCTGTTGCATGGGCTCCTCTTCATTGGATGGTGTTGTGAGAGCTCCAGCATTTGTCAGTAATGGGAGATCTTCCTCAGAGTCATCCGGGAGAGGTTCAGAGACCTGGAGGAGGTGTCGTCTGTTCCTGATGTACTTGGTACCCTGTGATGTGACTACATTTGGTGCTGTGCAGGGGAATTTACAATTGCGAGTCTGTCAAAACCATGTTCTGTTTGCATTCTGACAGTTTTTCAGAGCAGGTAGCTGATGTGCATTTCTGTCTTTTCCCCTCATTCTTTGTTTTGTGAGTGCTTCTTTCAAGTTAGTTTGGACAACAGGGTGAAGCATGGCCGTGGTCACTGGGAGGAAGGTCCTTGTTTGCCTGTAAAACAGTCTTTGTGCAGGGGAAGGTAAGGCATCCCGGGGAAGATTCCGAAGATGAAGAAGGGCAGCATGGATGTCAGTATTGTCACGGTAGCATTTTTCCAGAAGGTGCTTGGCAGATCTGACTGCATGCTCAGCCAGCCCATTGGACTGAGGATAGCGAGGGCTGCTGCGAATATGCTTAAAGTCCCATGTGTGCGCAAAATCTGAAAACTCGTTGCACACAAACTGAGCAGCATTATCAGTCATGAGAGTATGTGGGACACCATGTACTGAGAAATGTCTTTTTAGCTTTGCAATGACTGTGACACTCCTCATATCTGGAAGGTGGTCTAGCTCAAACCAGCCAGAGAAAGGATCCACAAGGACCAAATATGTTTTTCCATGCCAATCGAACAGGTCAGCAGCAGTGAACGACCATGGAAGATCCGGGATGTCATGCAGCTGTAGGGGTTCTTTTGTTTGATGGGATTGGAGTGCGTTGCAGGGTGCACAGCGAGAGATTTCAGAGTCAATATCACAGTACATTGATGGCCATTACATCGTTTCCTTTGCTCTGCGCTTAGTAGCTGTGATGCCGGGATGGCCCTGATGTAGTTGAGCAACATAGAACGTTTGCTGTGTGGATGGGATGATAAATCTTTCCCCACGAAGCAGCAAATCTTCCTGAACGGTCAGCTCATCTCTCATTGAGAAGAAAGGACGCAAGCAGTATGGAAGTTCTTTTGAGGTAGCTGGCCAACCCTTGCTGATCATATCAGAGAGCTGTTGGCATGTGACATCTTTTTGCACAGCAGCCCTTAGTTCCTCTATCTGACAAGAAGAGAGTACCTGGATAGTTATGACCTCCAACAGGTCATCAGTGAGTTGTGGCTCAGATATGGAAAGATGGGCCCGGGACAATGCATCAGCCACAAACAGCTCCTTACCACGTTTGAATATCACATCTAGGTGGTAGCGATGCAGTTTCATCATCATACCCTGTAAGCGGGGTGAGCAGGGCCGCGTAATCAAGAGTCACAGGCGCAGCGGACACTCACGCAGGAATACAACCAGGACAGTGGCATAGCGTGTGGGTATGCACGTGCATATGGTCCTGGGTGGATTGGTGGCTTAACACCAAGGTATACTTCGGGTGTTCACATCGCGTAATTTTCATCCTCAGGAGGGTTCGCGGACGTCCGCACTCCCCGTCCGCGTGAAGGCTAATTTTTGTGATAGCACGGACCGTGTGTGTACTGTACAACAGCCCATGCGAAAGTGAATTGAGTGCTTGAAAACAAAAGTCTACTAGATAGTGCGCAGTGCACACGCCGAACGCATCTTTCCGCAGCCACATACTTTTAAAGGCTCGCACGCACATACTTCATAGAAATTAAGTATAGAAATAATGCTGTCATAGCTTGCTAAAGCCTATCTATGCTAAATGTTACTACTAAAATCATTAAGGAGCTGAATAAATGGACAAAGAAAGGGTCCATACCATGACTTACTGATGATCTATTGTATTTGACCGTCATTTTTAAAGTGGGTTTCTGAACTAATGTAATGTAAGTAGTACAGAATTTGAAATGAGTCATATTGGTTTTCTGAAAAAAAAAAAAAAAAAAAAAAAAAATTGCATCTGAAATGATGTTATGATCATTCTGGAAATTCCAAAGCCAGAGTCGAATCGGTCGAATTTATACTTGGACTTGTTAAAAAGCCTTTTTTTTTTATTTTAATTTTATTTTTAACATTTTTGAAATAGATCAGCAATGCAAAGTCATAATGATGGAGGAGCGCATATGAGCCTACTGTAGTACTGTTGTTGTCAATCCTAGAAATGTTTTTACCATTTTTGTCTGCATGTTTTAAATTGATAATATCTTATTCATAGTAAAATCTTGGGACTCATTCGCATAAGATGCACAATTATGGATGGCTGCGCTACATGTGAAGTTCAGGCAGTAACAGCAAAACACCAAAGATTAAAATATATTGAGAATAAGATCAATATCAGTACTGATTAAAAATTATAATTGTTAACAATTAATTTGCGTCCACACAGCTAAAATGTTTATCTGTTTTAGATCCATGTTGTGTGCACTGTGCACTTTTAGGCTATTGGATGTACATTGACGAGTCTCCGTCGTTTTGTCTCTCATGCTGGCAGGGATGAGGGCTTTGAAAAAGACTGATATTGTTCAGTTTGACATGCGTTTCTGATGCGGAAAGATGATCCTTTACCTCGCTGTCAAGGGGGGTGGGGGTTGGGTGCCTTTGCATTCGTATAGCCCAGGGCACCGCAAAGGCTTAACGCGGCACTGGGGGCGAGGCTTTGTTGAGTGGCTTCTTTAATATGGTTATCAAGGGCTGATGATCAGTTTCTACAGTGACTGGCCATCCGTAGACAAAATCATGAATTTTTTTTGTCGCAAACATGAATGCCAGCATTTCTTTTTCAGTTTGAGCATAACGAGATTCAGTGGGCGTGAGAGCCCTTGATGTGAATGCCACAGGCCGTCCTCGCTTAAGGCATACTGCACTCATGCCATGTTGGGAGGTATCCGCCGAGATCACCACTGGTATGAACGAATCAAAACACTGCAGAACTGGGGGGTTAGTCTTGTGAAAGCCTCGTCATGAGTCTCATGCCAGCACCACTCCGAATCCAGATGAAGCAACTGTCTCAAGGGACCGGTGATATCACTGTATTGGGGAATGAATTTTGACAAGTAATTTGTCATTCCCAGAAACTGCTGTAGCGCCTGTTTGTTCTGAGGCGTTGGCATGGTCACATAATGCTTTAGTTTTTTCAGGGTCAGGTTTGACACCATCACTAGTTATTAAGTGACCAACATATTGGACCGAACTGATTCTGAATCTGCATTTGTCAAGGTTGAGTTTCATGTTGATGGCGCAAATTTTGTTTAGTACCTGTCGTAAGCGCTCATCGTGTTCTTCATGCATCCGGCCCCAAATGAGGATGTCGTCAACTACAATTTCACAAGGCTGTCCAGCAAACAACTGCTCCATCGATCTCTGAAAGTTCTCACTGCCTGTTGAGATTCCATACGGCATCCTCAAGAACCTGTAACTGCCAAACGGAGACATGAATGTGGTTAATTTGGATGAGGCATCATCAAGGGGAATTTGCCAAAACCCGCATTTGGCATCCAGAATGGTAAACACTTTAGCACCAGGCATATCTGATCTGTTCAATTGTTTTTAGGAGATGCCTAGGTCTGAGGAGGGCTTTGTTAAGATGTACTGGTTCTATGCAAATCCTGAATGACCCTTCTTTTTTCTTTGCTGCCACCATGGCTGATACCCATTCCGTTGCCTCAGTTACAGGTGTTATAACGGCCAAAGTGCAGTCATGTGATCCAATTCTGCTTTCACTTTTTCTTTCATGGCTATTGGTATTTTTCCGGGTGCACAAATTACTGGGCTCACTGTGTTATCCAGTCTCATAGGATATACGACTGGCAGGCTGCCAATTACTTCACAATCAAAAAGATCTCTGTATTCACTAGTGATGGGTACCAAAACCCGGTATTAAATTGGCCCCGGGGCTAAATTATGAAAGACCGGTGTATCGATAAGCTCTGACGCTAACGGTTCTGCTTATCGGTACTGGAGAAATTATGAAGAAAATACACGTACATTTATTGTTGCTATATAGACATTATCTTGCAAATTCTATCTCGCCAGAGTCGCCAGCTGTGTCTGTATGCAATAATATTAGGACATTTGTCTATGATGCATTTTTGCTTTCGCAATCCAGAAGAGAGATCGCGCTCACGCAGAGGAGCTACAGCGCACGCAGCCGCTCACAACATGAAATCCTGTTTAATTATGACGATGGAGGAGAGAACTAAACAACTAAACATCTGCTTACACTTTAGGCCTGTGATATTAAGCTAATTTTATTTTTGGTTTCGATTTTGGCTTCCAAGGATCAGAAAGAAGATATCTGAGGTTAAAAATTCTCTTCCACAGCTGTGCGCGTTCGTTCCTCCCTAAACCCAAACTTAACGTAAGAATCAGCACAATCGGCGATTGTTGTAAAATGCAGTCTTTTCTGTTTCTAAATTGCAGTAAATGTTTGATAATTATTATCAACGTTTTAAAACGTTGAAAGCACAATAATCCACGCAAGAGACGCTGTTCCTCAGGCTGAATTGTCTGTGCGCTCCAAAACGGATCGCAAATAGACAAACAAATTACACTTTGGGCTTCAGGTGCACGTCCAAACGATCAAATACACACAAAAGTATGTTAAAATGATCGGATTGGAGCGTGTTTAACAGCTACTAAAACAGTTTATAACGTAAGTGTACATGAACAGCTGGGACAAAATCCTTCATGATACCCATCCCTACCCACTGAGCAAATTACGTCCAGAAGACGTCTTTTTCAGGTCTTGTCTCAGGTTGAAAAGACGTCCACTGAGGGGCCAGAATGAAAGTTTTTATGACGTCTTTTTTGGACGTCTTCTGAACATCCGATATAGACGAACACGCAGAATCACCAAAGGAGAAAAATCACAATTTTTAAGCCACCATCGTGGAGATGAGTGTTTGCTTTAGTTGGGCTCTTGACCCTTGCCTTATTAATATTAGAATTTGTTTGGGCTGTTAACTCAGTCATAACAGCCAGACAAGCAAAAAGAAATGATCAGGTGTTGGTTATGTTTTCACATAATCATTGTTTGACCTGAATCACTGAACTCATCTAGAGCCCAATCTCTGAGTTAGATTTACATTATTGATTATAGCAGCACTGTGATTCTATAGCGGAAGATCAGCTTTATCAATGCGATTCACATGATTTCAGAAAAGGTGTGTTGAACAGAAAAAAAGCTTCTAATTAAGGCACACACAGACATCAAGAATCATCCTGTGAATCTCAACAGTGGTGACCATCAAAAAGCATGTTGCAGTGCATTCTGGGAGCAACCAATCAAAATTCATCCATGGCTCCCATCATGCATTGCTGCATGAATAAATTATGAACTTAATTTTTTTAGTAATTTCCTTTATTCTCATATTTTATTTTGTTCTGTTTATGTGACTTTTTAGTAGCTTGTTTTCTAATGTTCAGAGTTGATCTGTTGATCAGAATATGTTGCTTGTCACCGTCGTTGAGATTCACAGGCTGATTCTTGATGTCTGTGTGTGCCTAAGAGAATTTTTTTTTTTTTTGCTCAGAACAACTGTTTGTGAAATCCTTCAGATTACATTGATAAAGCTGATCTTCTGCTGTAGAATCACAGTGATGCTATAATCAATAATGTAAATCTAACTCAGAGATTGGGCTCTAAATGAGTTCATTGATTCAGGTCTAATAATGATTATGTGAAACATAACCAACACCTGATCATTTCTCTTGGCTTGTCTGGCTGTTATGACTCAGTTAACTGCCCAAACAAACTCTAATATTAAGAAGGCAAGGGTCAAGAGCCCAACTAAAGCAAACACTCATCTCCACGATGGTGGCTTAAAAATTGTGATTTTTCTCCTTTGGTGATTGTGCGTGTTCGTCTATATCGGATGTCCAGAAGACGTCCAAAAAAGACGTCATAAAAACTTTCATTCTGGCCCCTCAGTGGACGTCTTTTCAACCTGAGACAAGACCTGAAAAAGACGTCTTCTGGACGTAATTTGCTCAGTGGGTAGTATTCACATACCTCAGGTGCTTCAGGATGCAGCATGTGTACATCAGGCCCCAGCTGGATAAGTCCCATAGCGATGCTATCCTGTAAACCAAGAATAGGTTTCACATCCTGATCAACTACATGGAATTTAAACTGGCCGCGGATGCAATGCAAAACAGCCGTTCCCACAGTTGTTGAATTGTCTCTCCTCCATACGCCACGAGATTGACTTTCCCTGTCGTGTTGATATGGATGGTGTGATTGGTGGTGGCACTATTCAGCATCCGTTTGGATATCACATTACATTTGGCGCCCGTATCAACCTTTACTTTCAATTGGCCAAGTCCGTTTTTTAATTTTAGAAATGTGAAAATCTCACCCTTCTGATTGGTGAGCTCAACTGAGTCACAGAAAAAAATGTCCTGCACATTATCCTCAGGTTGTGCATCTAGCTCATGTATTCTATCCTTTTGCTGGACCCTGGGCTGGTGGAAAGCTTTAACACCAACTGGGTGTGCAGGTGCGGACCTGTCGCATCTCGCGAAGCGGTTTAGTTTACCACAGTTGTTGCAGCGTTTGTTGCATGCATAGCACATACTTTTTTCTGACGAATGCTGACCATTACAGTTTGAGCAACGAGTTTTTTGCAGAGCACATACTCCTGTGTCTGTTCTCAGCTGATTCATACTCCTTTCTAACTCTTCATGTAGCAGACATATGTTTACAGCCTGGTCCAGGGTGAGATTTTTTTCACAGAGTAAGTGTTTACGAACAGTGTCATTTTGTATACCGCAAACTATGCGGTCTCTAATGAGTTCATCTTGCAGCGACCCAAATTCACACTTTCTTGCCAAGATTTTCAAAGTGGAGACATAGTCTTGCACAGATTCGCCAGGTTTTTGAACAGCTATATTAAACGCGTATCTATCCATGAATACGTTTTTTGCGGCTAAGCACACTTCAGAGAATTTGGCTAAAAGTACCTCTGGATCCTCGTGATCTTCCCCATCCGCATAGACAAACGTTTCGGCTTTGTCAACTGCTTCAGGACCGGCTAAATTCAACAACGTATATGCTTGTAGCCTACTTTCTTTGATTTATCTGACAGACCCGCAAAGCAGTAGATGCTCCATTCCTTTTCAAACTTTCTCCAGTTATCAGCAATGTTGTCGTCAAAAACCAGCAGATCGATACGGCGAAGTCCAGCATGTTTTTGTTGTAAAAAGAATCACATCGAATTTAGTCTTGATCCAAAACCACCGTGTTCTCTTTTATTTCAAGCGCCTCTATCTTCAGTCATGCCTTATGATGTAATTCACATGAGGCTGTGACTCAAAGTGAAACCAAAACACACATAATGCAACATCTCCCTTCTTCCAGAGGTAGGCAAGCTAGTGAAAACATAGCGAAAATAAATACAATCAAGAACAAGACATCTGATAACAAAGAATAAGTGCAATAAGGGAAACGTTTCTGCACCAAAATTACATAATGCTAAAAGTAATAATGAACTAGATTTGCATAACACATATCAATCAGGTAAAAACATACTGTGGGTACGGAAAGTATTCAGACCCCCTTAAATTTTTCACTCTTTGTTATATTGCAGTCATTTGCTAAAATCATTTAAGTTCATTTTTGTTCCTCATTAATGTACACACAGCACCCCATATTGACAGAAAAACACAGAATTGTTGACATTTTTGCAGATTTATTAAAAAAGAAAAACTGAAACATCACATGGTCCTAAGTATTCAGATCCTTTGCTCAGTATTTAGTAGAAGCACCCTTTTGATCTAATACAGCCATGAGTCTTTTTGGGAAAGATGCAACAAGTTTTTCACACCTGGATTTGGGGATCCTCTGCCATTCCTCCTTGCAGATCCTCTCCAGTTCTGTCAGGTTGGATGGTAAACCGTTGGTGGACAGCCATTTTTAGGTCTCTCCAGAGATGCTCAATTGGGTTTAAGTCAGGGCTCTGGCTGGGCCATTCAAGAACAGTCACGGAGTTGTTGTGAAGCCACTCCTTTGTTATTTTAGATGTGTGCTTAGGGTCATTGTCTTGTTGGAAGGTAAACCTTCGGCCCAGTCTGAGGTCCTGAGCACTCTGGAGAATGTTTTCGTCCAGGATATCCCTGTACTTGGCCGCATTCATCTTTCCCTCGATTGCAACCAGTCGTCCTGTCCCTGCAGCTGAAAAACACCCCCACAGCATGATGCTGCCATCACCATGCTTCACTGTTGGGACTGTATTGGACAGGTGATGAGCAGTGCCTGGTTTTCTCCACACATACCGCTTAGAATTAAGGCCAAAAAGTTCTATCTTGGTCTCATCAGACCAGAGAATCTTATTTCTCACCATCTCGGAGTCCTTCAGGCGGGCTTTCATGTGTTTTGCACTGAGGAGAGGCTTCCGTCGGGCCACTCTGCCATAAAGCCCCGACTGGTGGAGGGCTGCAGTGATGGTTGACTTTCTACAACTTTCTCCATCTCCCGACTGCATCTCTGGAGCTCAGCCACAGTGATCTTTGGTTCTTCTTTACCTCTCTCACCAAGGCTCTTCTCACCCGATAGCTCAGTTTGGCCGGGACGGCCAGCTCTAGGAAGGGTTCTGGTCATCCCAAACGTCTTCCATTTAAGGATTATGGAGCCCACTGTGCTCTTAGGAGCCTTAAGTGCAGCAGATATTTTTTTGTAACCTTGGCCAGATCTGTGCCTTGCCACAATTCTGTCTCTGAGCTCTTCAGGCAGTTCCTTTGACCTCATGATTCTCATTTGCTCCGACATGCACTGTGAGCTGTAAGGTCTTATATAGACAGGTGTGTGGCTTTCCTAATCAAGTCCAATCAGTATAATCAAACACAGCTGGACTCAAATGAAGGTGTAGAACCATCTCAAGGATGATCAGAAGAAATGCACAGCACCTGAGTTAAATATATGAGTGTCACAGCAAAGGGTCTGAATACTTAGGACCATGTGATATTTCAGTTTTTCGTTTTTAATAAATCTGCAAAAATGTCAACAATTCTGTGTTCAATATGGGGCGCTGTGTGTACATTAAGGAGGAAAACAAAATGAACTTAAATGATTTTAGCAAATGGCTGCAATATAAAAAATGAGAAATATTTAAGGGGGTCTGAATACTTTCCGTACCCACTGTAGTCTTCGTAACGTTGGTTAGGGCGGCTGACTCTTCCAGAACGAGTCACCAGTGAACACTTGTTGTCTGTGTCAGTGTCACAACCCACTTTAGGGGACTGAGGCTGTTGCATGGGCTCCTCTTCATTGGATGGTGTTGTGAGAGCTCCAGCATTTGTCAGTAATGGGAGATCTTCCTCAGAGTCATCCGGGAGAGGTTCAGAGACCTGGAGGAGGTGTCGTCTGTTTCTGATGTACTTGGTACCCTGTGATGTGACTACATTTGGTGCTGTGCAGGGGAATTTACAATTGCAAGTCTGTCAAAACCATGTTCTTTTTGCATTTTTCAGAGCAGGTAGAACCCAAGAGGTGACACTTTGATACTATTTTTCTAACAGCCACTAGATGGCGCTCCGGTAGCGCGGCCGCCATTATGGGCTGAAAATATTACAGTTTTTCTCGATTGCTTAAACACTATAACCAGGCTTTTGAACTAAAATTTCAAAACCATAACGCCATTTATCAAAAAGCACACCCATTTCCCTAAACTATAAACACTATTCCCCTGTTTTGACACATGAATCAGATTTGTTGGACTGTCACTGCAAAATTCTACACACAAATCCCTTCATTTCTCATTGCCTACACCATGTTGTCATTTAGAAAGCACTAGCATTCAGTATTGTTCACGCAAGTCAGCGTAGCTTGAGCACAGTTAGCACACAGTTATCCACGTGGAAACACTAAGAGTCAAAATTTATCACACACTAATCAGAACCTTCAACAGAGAGATAAAAGAGCCCGAGTCAGTTCATTCAGTTTTGGAACAATGGATCCAGAGAGACGTGATTGAAAAGGTCGAGGACACCAGAGAGGAGGAGGAAGAGGAGGAAGAGGATGAGCAAAAGCAGTAAGGAGTGGAGAAAGAAGTGAAGGAAAAGGAAGAGGAGGAGGAGGAGGTGCAAGAAGACAAGGAGGAGTCTCAGATGAAATTCCTACCACTATTGACCATGTCCTTGTCCATGGTATGACTATGAGGCTGGGCAATGAGTTCAGCCAAACTTAAGTTGCTTCACCATCGCCTCGATCATAAGAATCTTCAGAGAGGAAAACAGGTAAGTGTATCTCAGTGTACTCTACTGTAACTTTTGAGTGCTGTACTCTGTTACAACACATGCATCAAATTGACTTACATACAGGTAGAGTTTCTGTCTGCTTCCATTTTGTAAAAATGTATTACAGCTACAGTAATCAGTACTTGTATTTTTGTAGGACACAGAAGATGGAATGGAAGAAGCCTGACTAGACTTTTCAGTTGATGCATGCCAGGGGTAGATCAGGCATGCAAGAGGATTTCCCCCCCGCTGCCAGTACAGTCTGTGATGTTGACGAGATTCTCTAGCCTGTCCCAGACCAAAGATGTGATGCTGGGGCAGAATATTTTTTTGTTGTTCTTTGGTGTATTGTACTGTACAGTTAAGGAATAAAAAATGTGCAAATGTATACATGTGTTCATCATGTGAAAAGGGAGAACCACAAGCAACACAACTTATTACTGGTTTTTGTTTTAGGTTTTTGTAGTATTGTTTTGAATTTATCTCACAAGTGTGTAAGACTATGTTGTAGTGTATGTGTTTTTGATTGCTTGTGTGTGATGTCTGAGGGTAAAGTTTGGTTTTTCAGCAAGAGTGAATGGATTTGTTTACTGTTTTGAGAATATGAGGCATAATTTCAAGAAATGTGTTTAAGCAATCGAGAAAAATTAATTAGTTTAATGAATCTATAATTAAGTTGCTTATTAATAAATGTTCACCTTTTGATTATTATTGTTGGCTCTAATAATTATGTGTCTGATTTTGAATTTCCAACATATTTTGGGTTCATTTTAAGCCAGCAATACAGTCATTTTTAAACAATAGTTGAGTTAAATAAAACTGTCCAGCACATCTGGCAAACATTTAACCCAACTGGGTTTGTCCATTTTCAACCCATGGCTTATTTCTTTATATTGGAAAAGTATTTGTGCACCAAATATAGGACGTTGTCTGAAAGAAACAGTAATAATATATCAATGGGAAAGATAACTTTTGCTTTAAGGAATAGATATAAGATCTCTTGGGGATGGTTTGGGACCTTTCTTAAAAAGATGATGTATATTAATGTAAGTTTTGGGAAGTTTTTTGGTGTTCTTGTTCTATCTATTTTAACAGAAAGAACATGTATGCAGTTAAAATGTAATAACATAATAATGGGGAAAATCATCTGAAGTCTATAGTACATAACAGGGTCAGTTTTCTGTTTTATGATGCGAAACATTATACTAACATAAGAATTTGCAGGGGAAATTAAATAAAAAAATGACACTTTTAAGAATATTTAATTATTTCATTCTTTTATTTACATCAGATATATCAATGTTAAGGTCTTTAACAACTTTAAATCCTCTGGTTTTAAGTTAATCCAGAAACATCAATAGATCTGTATTTACAACAGAATTCAAAACTAGATCATTTAGACTGCTGATATAAAATCGGCATCACACTTAACATTATAGTTTTTAAAATATTTGTGCCCGGTATCAAATATAAATGTTTTATTACTCCTAAATGGCATTGTTTAAACAAGATCATAGAAATCTGTTCAGTAAAGTTTAACTCAAAAAAAATTCTTTAATAATTAAGACCAGAACTCTCAGAGACAGCGAGATCAATATGAATCTATAGTACCAAAGATGGTCCCTGAAAGATTAATATAGAGACTGAGTAACGGAATAACAGACTCTTGTCCAGCGTGAATCCAGTCATACAGAAGTCAATCAAAAGCTTCAGTCCATGGGAAGAACCAGCTTCTTGGTGAGGGTATATCGAGGTTCAGGCATCTGCTTGCGGCCTTTCAAAACTTTGGTGCTCACTGCACAGTTTACTTTTGTGAGGATGGATAAGATATCTTCATTTCTATCAGAAAAAGCAGACAAGCAGACTTTACTATGTATCCATCTAAATTAAACCATGAATATTCAACAGGAGCATATTGAGATAAGAAAGTATTTGACAAAAAAAGGTGATCAAACATTGTAGACCAACATTTTTCTAAAGTAACACATGACACCAAGAACACCAATGGATTAAGGTGCAACTCTTTTGCCTGTGGGGTATTTTGGGGTAAAAGTAAGACAGAAAAGGGGCACAGTGTGTGGGGGGCCCAGAGGCATTGGGGGGTCTGGATCGCATCCGGGCAAATGAACATACTCTTCCACAGCCGTCTGCCGGAAGCTAGTTATTATAGTTAATAAAGTTTTAAATATGGATATTTTTCTTACAAAAACCATTGCTTCGCTTCAGAAGGCCTTTATTAACCCCCTGGAGCCGTATGGATTACTTTTATGATGGATGAATGCACTTTTTTGGGCTTCAAATCTCGGCCCCCCATTCACTACCATTATAAAGCTTGGAAGAGTCAGGATATTTTTAAATTTATCTCCGATTGTGTTCGTCTGAAAGAAAACAGTCATATACACCTAGGATGGCTTGAGGGCGAGTAATTCATGGAATAATTTTCATTTTTGGGTGAACTAAACTTTCAAGTAAATGTCACGGGCTGGCTGGAGTTAACTCAGGCCCTGTTTCCACCTGGTATTAAAGGGTTAGTTCACACAAAAATGAAAATAATGTCATTAATTACTCATCCTCATGTCGTTCTAATAAGACCTTCGTTCATCTTCGAAACACAAATTAAGATATTTTGATTAAATTCGGTGGCTCAGTGAGGCCTGCATTCACAGCAATGGTACTTAATGTCAGATCCATAAAGGTACTAAAAACATATTTAAATCAGTTCATGTGAATTCGGTGGTTCTATCTTAATATTATAAAGCGACAAGAATACGTTTTTTTGCGCCAAAAAAACAAAACGACTTTTCACTTGTGATGGGCTGATTTCAAAACACTGCTTCAGAGCTTTATGAAGCTTTATTATTAATCAAAATAGTGATTCATAAATAAGCAGCGTTGTGAAATAATTCAAAAATATGTGGTATTGTAAAACCCCAGGTGATGGAGAGTTGAATCAAATTACAACATGAACTAGCCTAACATTCCTTTTTAAAAAAACGTCAAATGATCTATTATATTAAGATAATTATTGACACCCAGAAATGAGGGTCTGGGGGGGGTCCTCACTATATCATTTACTGTTTTATGGGAGATTTTTTTCCGCATGTCGATTGCACAACATGACTTTGATGTAATATTAATAGTTTAACAAAACTGCTTCTGATTATTTTTTCTGCAACAACATCAATCTTATTATTTTAATAATGCACTCATAGAAAAGGTGTATTCATTGTCAGTCATTGTACACTTCCATTCAGTTTGGGGTCTTGTATGCTCACTAATGCTGCATTTACTTGATAAAAGAAAGAAAGAAAGAAAGAAATTGAAAAAAAATTGTGTAATATTGTGAAAATTGTGAAATATTACTGCAATTCAAAATAACAACTAAAAAGGAAGCAAATTTTTTAAGCTACATTTTCAACAGCCATTACCCCAGTTTAATCCAAACATTCTAAGCTGATTTGGTGCTCAATAAATATTTCCTATTTTTATCAATGTTGAAAACAGCTGTGCTGCTTAATATTTTTGTGGAAACCGTGATACATTTCTTAAGGATTTTAAATAAAAAGTTAAAAAAGACAGAATTTATTAAAAAAAATAGAAATCTTTTGTAACATTATAACATGTCTTTACTGTCTTTTTTGTTTCATTTAATGTGTCCTGGCGGAATAAATATATTAATTTCTTTAAAAACAAAACTGACCCCAAATTTTTCAATGGAGGTGTATGTATGAATAGGCTTTCTTAATCTGCATAAATGGGTCAAACTGGTGGACTGAAATGGGCTGACTGGTTGAAACTAAAGACTGCAAAGTAAACATCACAGAACTGAAACATGAACATTTATACAGACCCAACAAAGGCACATCTGAGAATTCCAATGAATATTTTTCAGTGTTTTTAACTCACCTGGGGCAGAATAACTCCAGCTGTCTACAGAGCTCCTGGATATAGATAGACCCCTCTCTAGTGTGGCGAAAGGACTGGTAATGCTCTACTGTGGCCATTCCGATTAGGAAATCAGCTTCTATAGGTACACTGCGCAACGCAGGATTATAAGCATCTTCCTCAAATGTTCCTTCTTCTGTATCGTTCCCTTGTCCATCTGCTGTCCATACACCGTTCTGGGCCTCACTTCCTTGGCAGGCTTGAATGAAGAAAAGCTTGGGCTTGCTTGTTAGTGTGTGACATTCAGCAAAAGGCAGTGTGAGTTCACGGATTTCAACCGGTTTACCATCTACGCCCAACACAGCACCTTTCTCTCCATGCGAGAGGACACAGCAGACAAAAGCGCCCATTCGAGTATGATCCTTTTTTGCAAAATTCTTTATCGCATCTTTTATATCTGAGGCTGTCAGATCATCCAGCACCTCAACTATAAAATGCATTCTGTCAAACAATTGGAAAAGAGCATCTAGAGACAGAGAGAAAGTTCATTTAGAAGTCACAATTTTAAGGAATGCATATGAAATAAAAAAAAAAAAAGCTAATACCCAAAATACCTTTATCCTTCTCAGTGCCTTTTCGTTTGGGATATAAGGTAATTTCTTCAAAGTTGTAGTTGTTGATGATTAGACAGTGTCCGAGAGGCCGTTGAGTCAGGCTGTAATATTCTGTATCTGACTCTGGAATCTGATGAATGCAAAGCAAATCACATTAAAATTACATTTTTTATTTTTATATCATTTCACAAATAGCCAGTACGCAACATACATACATTTTATTAATAGAAAATCGTTGTTAAATCACATATTTGTCACAGCGGTGGCACTATGGAAATTAAAAACAGCCATTGTGATTAGAGTATGTGCCTTGATGAAAAAGTTCAAATCTGTCAGCTGCGGGACTAATGGGTTCAATTAAAGGATTAGTTCACTTCAGAATTAAAATTTCCTGATAATTTACTCACCCCCATGTCATCCAAGATGTTCATGTCTTTCTTTCTTCATTTGAAAAGAAATTAAGGTTTTTGAGGAAAACATTCCAGGATTTTTCTCCATATAGTGGACTTCACTGGAGTTCAACGGGTTGAAGGTCCAAATGTCAGTTTCAGTGCAGCTTCAAAGAGCTCTACATGATCCCAGACGAGGAATAAGAGTCTTATCTAGCAAAAGTGCAAAGATTAAGTTAAATGCCCTTTACACAAAAAGTTAAAACAATGATGCTGGACGATTTTGAAGATGGAGGAGAAAATTTTTCACCCTACCGTGGTACTTCCGCCTACGTAACGCGTGACCTTTCCAATGTGATTACGTAATGCACATCGCAGCGCAATGCAAGATGAGAATTTGTGGTTAAAAAGTATATTATTTTTTTTTTAGATCGATCTGACAGATCATTTCTCTAGATTAGACTCTTATTCCTCGTCTGGGATCATGTAGAGCTCTTTGAAGCTGCACTGAAACTGACATTTGGACCTTCAACCCGTTGAACTCCAGTGAAGTCCACTATATGGAGAAAAATCCTAGAATGTTTTCCTCAAAAACCTTAATTTCTTTTCGACTGAAGAAAAAAAGACATGAACATCTTGGATGACATGGGGGTGAGTAAATTATCAGACATTTTCATTCTGAGGTGAACTAATCCTTTAAAATAGTCGATCATAATGACCCTGATCCATAAACTAATCAAATGATGTGAAATCCTGGATGTGTACTGATTCACCAATCCTCATGAAATAATCCATTATCTTTTGAAAACAGTGTTTCAAACCCACCCACACAACTTTTTGTTCATTTTCAGTTTAATTTGAATGAAGCGCTCTTCACCAGGGTGCCTGAAGAATCCAGAAGTGTTGCCTGACACCTTGTTTGTAATTTTCATAGAAGTGTGAAACTATAGAACTGTAAGCCACATCTATAGCAATGGTGCATCGAATAGTTTCTCATTCAACTATAATTTAAAGACCCCTTGTGGTGAAAATCAAGTTGTTCATATGTCTATGTGGTATTTTTAATATGCTTTAAGACAAACCATGTGCAAATTCATAAGTCATCACCATTGCTGAGTATTTTCTCCTTAAAACTACAGTGAAAAAAAACGGGGTTTGAAATAGCAAGTGTTTCTTACGTCACAAACTACCTTGTAACCAATCACGTCAAAGTGCGGGCGGGCTTTAGCATATCATTACTATGCTGCGATTGCGAAGCAGGGGAGTCTCAAAAGAAGCCAGGTTATCCTGGTATATTTTCCTGTTAATATGAAAAATCGGGTACATTTAGCAATATAGAGGGTGAATTATGTATATGATGTATATTACGATTTTATGATGAACTATAAGCCTTTCTCCACTGATGCTCTAGTTGTTCAAATCGTTTCTAAAGATACTGACTGTTAGAAGGCAGCTGTCTGACTCTGAGATGAAGAACAGGAACACGGTTTGTGTAACATTAGCAATACATTTGTGATGACCAGGGCGGGCGAGAGCCGTGAGGGAACGGTGCGAGGCCGGTGATGCTCGTTGCCCTGGTCGTCACAACATTATTAGCTGTTTGATAAAATAGTCAAGCAAATGCTAATCAAATTAATTACCATTATGTGTCCGCATTATCATTCTGATGCATCAACATGAATGCAAGCCTGTATAATTCACTCTTCCACTTCTTCTTCTGAATCAGTTTCTGGTTCAAACATACAGGCCTCTGGCTGAATTAAACCAGTATTTCCACTTGTCATTGTGCAGTGCTTACTACAGTAAAGTTGACCGAGTGGATCTCTGAGCTGGTGTGAGTGCGTGGAGGAGGGGCTAATTTGCATATTCATGGTTCCACGTATACTAATTGAAGCAAGGGTGTAGAGTTACATTATATTTAAAGGCATGAATCATTTTTTTCACTGGAAAAAATGTGTAAATATTTCATTTTGGTGAGTTTTAAGGGATAAAATGATTGACTACATGGGGACTTTTAACAATGAAACAATTATGGAATAAAAAGTAATCAAACTTTTTTTTACCGTGGGTACAGGGTCTGAATCGGTGTCAAGCGAAGCAACAGAAGAGCCTCTCCTCCCTAAGAAAAAGTGTATAAGGTGAGAGACAGATACATTTAGAAAGACCATTCATGTTGTGTATAATGTTGTGTTAAGAAATGTATAACAACTTACGTTCATCTCCTCTCTCTATTGGCATCTGGTGTGTTGGTGGCAAGATGTGGAGGGAAGAGAAACATTATATTGCATTAAATTCCAGTATATTTATCATTACACTCTGTATTGGAATGTGACTACAACTATTATTAACTGTTATTTTCAAAAGCTCTTCATTTCGACAATGTTAATTTATGTGAAAATGTTCACTGTAGATAAAGCTGTAGATGTGTGGTTCTCAACAACCAAAAAAAAAAAAAAGAGGATTGCATTTCTATTGGGATACAGTCATGGACAGCAGGGTAAAAAAACAACACTAAATGTAAAAAATAAAATGCAACTGCATTTAGTTTAGTATTTAGCAAAACAAAAAGGCTTGACTAAACTTAAAAGAGAGGAAACAACGCTTAACATATAAAGGCCTGTATCCAGTCAAGCTCAAAATTTTGGCTCAAATTCATCTGACACTTGGTTGAAGCATCAAATTCAGCATATATTGACAGGTTGTGTGACATTCCCCTATCCTTTAAAATAATCAAAACTAAGCAAGGCAATGAAATATGACAGACTACATTAAGTTCACATTCAACAAGGATAAACATGGTTTTCTGAGGAGAATGAAAGCAATTCAAAAAACATTTAACCACTAATAAATCAATTAATACATTTAAATATTTGACATTAATGAAAATTTTACTAATAACTTGGTACTCTGTTGGCTCACCAATTCTGGTTAGCAAATTCAATTAAATTCTGGTTGAGAAACACTGCTTTAGATTTTGTGGGTGTAAATGTTTTCACACTTTTTCTAAGAATACCCAGAACAGTGGTGATTTATGTTAATTTAATGTTAATAAAATTCCAAGTTATTCATTTCATTTCATGTCTCAGAATGTGTATTTCTTGTTTGTAATTTCACCACTGTAACACCATAAAATATTACTTAAGTCGAAAGCACCGCTGCTCTTCCTTGAAAGTGCTGAACCTGCCGATGTAATTACAACAGTTCGGAAAATTGTGCTAATGTCCCCACGGTAAAAATCGAATTCCGGGAGATAAAATCTGTGTTTTTGGTGGGGTTCCCCTGGTACAATTTGCATTCCAGGGTCTAAATATCATGTTATTTGGGGTCGCTTCAACCCATGGATATTAAAAACAACCTGCGGCAAAAGTAAAAGTAGCCCAATTCTGCGGGAAAACCGCAGACTTGGCAACACTGCATGTCTAGCCTCCCTTGGTATATCAACCAATCATCGAAGAGACCTAAATTACATGACATTAGTTTGAACTACTACCACTGAAAATGTACCAACTACCTTAATTTTGGAGAGTACAGATATTGAATATTTGATCGACAACAAATTTACAAAGCTATCATTTGAAACGCAGCTACAAATTAAAAATGAAGGGAGACCCCAGACCTGAGCTGGATAAAAGCTACAGCAATCAGCTTCTTTTAACACAGACATGTCAAAGGACAGAAGGATGGATTTTTACTTCAAGTGACAAGCCAGGTGAGAGAAATTATATTTATATCGTCTTGCTGTATGCGTGTCATTATCTTTAAATATTCTGAAAAAAATTTACAAATTAATCATTTTTTATAGCAGATAAGCAAAATAAATAAATAAATAAATAAAAATCTGCAAAAATCCTGAGAATGATTTGTGTTATACTATGTGAAAATTGTGCATCTTAAGACACAGATTTGGTTTACTTACAATGGGTAAAGGAGGTCGAAACACTTCCTGTAGAGGGAGTCTGCCTCCTATTAAACAAAATGAAAAAAAGCTGTTGCATATGTTTGAATAAATGAGAAGAGCAGAACTGTATAATTCATTTGATTTCATCAGTAACCTCTGTATGTATTCCTGAACTCCTCTATCCTGTAGGCCAGCTGTTTATCACATTTCTCTAGAACACTGTAAAGTTCATCTAGGTTGTCTTCCCCAAGCCTCTGTTGCTTTTCCATCTCAATTGCAACATCTAGAAATGACTGTACAATTCAAATCAAATAACAGGTTAAATTTCAACCCATAATTACTGCAAATAGTAGACAAAAATTGGGATTAAAAACAGCAACCATTTTTAATTAAACAAAATGGAAAATCATTTACAAAGCTAGTTTTTGCAGTCAATCTTTATCAGTAATTGCATATTCCACTTTCACAATAATTAAAACTGCATTATAATTTCAGGGCTAAAAATAAAACTCACAGCAGATGGTGCTAATTTTGCCCTTGGAAGCTCCAAAAGGAACTTTACTGAGCGAAGGTTTTCTTCCGTCATGTCCTCATATAGTTTAAATAGCATTTTTCTGATAAGAAGAGAGAGTAAAACAAAACAAGACAGACACTGTGACGTCAAATATTGACAGTAGAGTAAGAACAAGCAGCATTTTCCAAGAAAACTATTGATAATGATAGCATTCTTCTATGGATCTTGTTTAGCACGTCAGTGTGCTTATCCTTATCAGACAATCACTTTGAGGGGATTTCTGTAGTAATCTACATTTACGGTTCATTAGGAATTTCCTTCATACCTGTAGGCGGAGACACCTTTACTAGAATCGTTGCGTTCTAGCAGCTTTCTTTCCACTTCCTCTTTGGTTGTACCCAGGATGACAAGCGAGTCACGGCGCCCAATTGTGATCAGAAGCTCAGGGACGAGTAGCCCGTCATCGAGCAGTGCTTGCTCATCCAGTCGCAGGAACAGATCTTTGGCATCTATCACCGTCTCCAAACGCTTCTTGGGAATCAGGTCGATGCACAGAAACTTCAGCTGGGCCACATTGCTACTTGTCAGGTCCTCGTCAATCTCGTGAAACTTCTTAGGATCCATATTCTGCTGCATAATGTAAAACAGGAAGTCAATGTAATAAAGGAAAAATGTTTTAAACAACTTAAGAAAGCCCATACTTGTGAAAGGACATTGAGGGGGATAAGTCCTCCCCAATAATGATGAGTGACAAATTGTGCCCCCAAATATTTGATATTATTGATGCTGCTCTGCTGCACTCCATTACACACTGCTCTATTTACCATTAGGATGACAAAAAAAGCTTTAAAAGTTACATTTTTAGGCTGATCTGTCTCAGCGGTCTAACAGCGCTCGTCAATGTCAAAATGATCGAGATGACCAATCAAATCAAAGAAGGCGGGGCTTATTGTGTGTACAATTCAAATTCCAATGTGACACTTTGCTTTAGTGTTAACAAAATGTTATATCTGAGTTTACTAATATCCCCTAAAATAAAATAAAAGAATACTATATTATAAATTTAATTTTTGCTAAATTTCATATTCATAAATGTAAGTGTAGTAAAACCCAATCTTTGGTTCTTGATGAAGAAAATCAAATATATATATAATGCAAGACTATTTTTCATTCACACAATAAGAAAGCAATTAAAACTGTTTCTATATGCAAGTCATTTAAAATATTTACATAATGTTTAGCCTACCCCCTTGGCTGTATGTTCTTCTATATGTATTACTGCAGTTTTGACTGACTTTGTTTGAAGTGTATTAAAATATAAATAAACAATTATTTTACCAGTGAAAGAGTGTGTAGAAAGAAAAATTTAAAACTGTAATATCCAGTGATGCCAATTGATAATCTTTTTAATTAATTTTTTGCAGTTTTGAATTGAAAATATGGTATTATTTACATGAATCATGTAATTAAAAACTGAATGTGACAGAAAAGAAACGCTTTAGGTTTTTGCCATGTTAGACATATGAATAAGAGCGACTGTGTGCATATTTTTTTTTAAGCTGCATTCCGTATTTTTTTGGTTAAAAATTATCCAAAATCAATTTGAGCAAGTACATAACCAGCCAGTGTTCACACAACTATCTTCTAACTTTAGCCCGATTCACAACGGTAAGCTTGTAATAATCTTTTATAATTCAAATGGAACTGGTAGGTTTCCGTGGGAAATTCGAGCATGCCGCCGTTCGTCTTCGCATCATTACGTCACGTCTGTTTACATGAAGAACGAGTCCCAGCTAGTAGGCTATATGGCATGTGAGGATGCTGCAGGTAGTGCATCATTTATAGCCTTTCCTCACAGCAGCTGCAATAATTAAACTTATTTTGATGGCGAATTGTATGTTACGACAAATTAACGTTAGAGGTTAGACTTTACAGAACTGTACAGGTAACGCTAATACACACTAAATAGCTACGTGTAGTCAAGCAATGCTGATGTTGTTAAAAATTTGAGAACAAAGACAACATTGCAAAATTAATTTGCATGGTTTGATGTGATATGAGATAATTAGATTAAATCACCATTGGTAGCACGATTTATTGTAATGCTTTTTTTCCTCAGTTGGTCAGAACAAAAGTGGCAGATTTGTTACTTGTTCAGATGACATTATCTGGAGAAAATTATTATTTGCCGTGACCGACAGCCACACATTCTCCTCAAAACATTATATTCATCCTCTCTGAGGAGTCGTGTCTATGCACAACCCACATAAAGATGATAATTCCACAAATAACTGCAATTGCAGGTTTCAAACAGAGATGGCGACAAAGAGGTAAAACTTATGGACTGCAGCTTTAAATAAAGTATTATTTGCAAATTGTTTTTAAATTGATTATTTCACAACTACACAACTTCCTTATTCACTTAAATTCCATTAAAATTATTTTATTATTTAATTCCTTTAAATAAACCCTCAAGACAATGTCTAAATGTTCAAGTCATCGTCACGGCCTTGCATTGTGAAGCTGATAATCTGATACACCACAAGTTCAGAAACATGTCACAACTTGCCCAACCCAACATTTATGAAAAATACCCTTGTCCTTCTGAGAATTAGGTGTTAAGAACCTTCATGATGTAGTTTAATGTATTTCAAGAGTGTTTTTGTTGAGATAATTTTAGTTTGGAAAACAGAATTCACAAATACTCTCATTTAACAAGTTTTGAACTATACTATTAGATCGTATCATACAAAACCACTTCTAGAGAAAACACACATTTGTGTAATAAGACTTTGTTTCAAAAAGCACATTGATATATACCTTTATGACAATATACCCTTCGGAAAACTAACCTCGCTCAGGTTAAGTGTGAATTTTTGGCGATTTTAGATGACGTATTTAAAATCACCTGACAGTTTTGTGGTGTGATAAGATGTTTTAAACAGCGTGGCACGACATGTATAATATTTAAATAAGCTTTTAGATCAACTCTACACTTCTGCCACTGCTTATAATTTCCTGTCAACTAACGTTACCCAAAAACATTTTGTTCGAGTCAACGACATCAAACGAGCCCCAAAACAAGTGAAGACAAACACATTCATTAAAGTTCCACTCGAACCAACAATCAACGAAAATGCTCAAAACTCCTCTTACCTTTACATTTACAGCATCCATCTGAAATAAAATCAACGCAAACACTCGTAGAAACAAAATCAAGTGAGTCTGATCGACATGCTAATGCTACCGACGTTTACATTACTTTCAGTTTCAACCTCAGCTTTTTCAGCAGGAAGTGACATGTACTGCTCACAGAAGTGTTATAATTGTGGGGAATACCTTTCAGTCATGGAATTCTCAAGAAATCTAGTTTACAGACAGCTTGGCTTGAGGAAAGTTCATATTTAATGTGCATCAGTATAAATAATATTTATTTTTACATGCTAGAATGTTTTTAAGTATTTTTGGGCAAACATTATGTGCAATATTTCTTTATCACTGCACTACCAATCTATTGTGTCTCTCACATTCAGTATATGGTCATCCATTTGAAGCAAACGCTATTACAAAAACAGAGCATAAAGTCATTATACCAAGGCACTATTAGAAGAAAACCTTTATTTTCCATCTCTGCTACATCACACACTTTGTTAGTGTTTATTATTGCTATGGAAAGTTTTGGGAGTCATTATGGGATTTTCCCTGAGGACTTTGAGAGGCAAAGGGTGCAAAAAAGTCACGAGCAAAGGAGAAGATATCTTGAGGTTTCCTCAACAGCAGGAACTGCAGGAAGTCCGCCATTAAAGCCTTTAGCTCAGGGTGTTGTCTGATGTAGGAGGAGTAGTCCGCTTTGAGTTCCTCCTGTGTCATAAACGAGTGAAAATTAGTCACAAATTTTCTTAGAAGTGACCATTATTTTACATTGTACTTTGTGTTAAACCTTTCTGTCAAGAAACTTTGAGTAAAGCTCCATGTCTTCCTCCCAGATGAGTGGCTTCTTCTCAAACACAGGAATGTTGTTTTTTTCCACTGAAAAAAAGCAAACCTTTTGCTTTATTCATATTTTTTTTTACTTTAAAGATTAAAGGGTTAGTTGAAAATGAAAATAATGTAATTTATTACTCACCCTCTTGTCGTTCCACACCCATCAGAACACAAATTAAGATATTTTTTTTGGCTCAGTGAGGCCTTCATAGCCAGCAATGACATTTCCTCTCTCAAGATCCATAAAGGTACTAAAAACATATTTAAATCAGTTCATGTGAGTTCAGTAGTTTTACCTTAATATTATGAAGCGGCGAGAATATTTTTGTGCGCCAAAAAAACTAAATAACGACTTTTCAACAATATAGTGATGGGCCGATTTCAAAACGCTGCTTCGGAGCTTTACGAATCGAATCCGTGACTCGGATCTCCTATCAAACGGCTAAACTGCTGAAATCATGTGACTCTGGCACTCTGAGGCACTGATTCGATTTGTAAAGCTCCAAAGCAGTGTTTTGAAATCGGCCCATCACTATATTGTTGAAAAGTTGTTATTTTGTTTTTCAACTGTTTGGTGCCCATTGAAGTCTGCTATAAGGAGAATAATCAAAAACTTTAGTTTCTTTTCGACCGAAGAAAGAAAGACATGAACATCTTGGATGACATGGGGGTGAGTAAATTATCAGGAAAATTTCATTTGAAAGTGAACTAATCCTTTAATTTGTGTTCTGAAGATGAACGAAGGTCTTATGGGTGTGGAACGGCATGAGGGTGAGTAATAAATGACATTATTTTCATTTTTGGGTGAACTAACCCTTTAATTTTGATCACAAAGGAGCAGAATGCATAGTGATAAAGTCAAGTATTCAAACCTCCATCGAGCAAGAAAGGCAAATGCAGTAGCTTCATAATTGCAGGCGAGCCCAACTGCACTCTGCTTGCCAGATGCCTAAGTGTAAAATATTTTAGGAAAGTTTATGTTCAAACCTCTGCATTTCTTTAAAACTCCATCTGTAGGTGCTGAAAATGCTTTGAGTTTGTAAACAACCATATATGGCAGCTTTGGTTTTGTTCTGAAAGATGCTAATCAACAGCTACCACCCACTCTTATGAGAAACAGATGAGAAGAGAGTATTCTACCCATCAGGCATGAAGTAGCAATGCCAAGTTGCTGAGGAGTCCTTTGCAGAGGAGACAGTCCTTTCAATACCAAAGATATTCGACTGACTCTTCCCCAATCATCTGCGTCTTCCACCCAAGTTCTCTCTGAAGCAAACAAATGCAAGAATGATAAACAGCACATCATGTACAATCATACGTCTACTGTTCACATCGATTTGGCCTATAAATAACATCCTGTAATGTGTGCAATAGTCTCCCTGGACTTACATAAACTGATTTAGAAGAGCACCGTATTTGCATCAAATGACAGGAATGTCATATTTTCTGGAACAGTCTTGTGCCGAGCCAGAATGCGCAGGATCAGGAAGTTGGATGCCTCAGACACAAATCCTTTTAGAGAACTCAATGGAAATGTGTGGTTTGTGTCTTCACTCCCTAAAGAATGAGATAAAAGATGATAATTTATATTATTGACACAAACTGATAACAACATTTTAATGTATGTAATTAATCTAAACCATCCCTTACTTTCAGACCAGCTCTGGGAGGTTTGGATTTTCTATTTTAAATGTTTTTTTGCACAAATTTAAGTAAATATACAGTATATTCAACATATGTTGTGCAGCACACTCACCTCTTTCTCTGAGATGATCCTGTTTACCACGAGTTGATCATCCTGTCTAACAATATGTACCTTCCGGTTCACCGTCTGCTTTTCCAGCTGGAATGTTTACAACACCTCAGATGTGGGTGGCTTTACATTGCCATTTAGATTATTACATTTATTATTTATAAAACATTAAACTGAGTCTGTTGGTTAACAAGTACTGAATTAACCAGAACCTACTCTATGTTTTCATAAACTTTATGTTGATAGAAAAGATACCTTTACATATTCGTGATGATTCTCTTCCAGTATCTCAAGCTTTTTGGATATGTAGGCTGGCAACAACACAAGGGCACAAACATTAAAGGATTAGTTCACTTTAAAATGAAAATTAGCGTAAATGTTTTGAACTGCGAGAGTTTTACACTTTCTTTGTAAGTTAAAGGCCCACTGAAGAGTCTTGGAAGTGCGCAGCATTATTCAATGTGTTGATGTAATTTCAACTGAAACAGAAAGACAGGGCAATATATCGAACAGCCCCACCTCTTTTTTTAAATAAGCGTTTTGTTTATGTTACAGCTCGGCCAGAGCCGTTAGATTCAGTAAAATCTCAGTTTCCTTCTAATCTCTAACCGTTTCTCCTCATAATGTCCTTTATATCACTTATATACAGCATTCTGAGCAGAATTCAAATGGGTCTCGTGTCTCTGAACCGGAGCTGCTCGTGTTGCGGCCGGTTCATTCGAGTCAAAGGAAAGCATATTTACACTTGTCTGAATCGTTCCCTATTCTCTATATAGTGCATATATATGTGCCATTCACCATGCAGAAACTAGTAAACGTGTGAACAAATGACAGATTTCAGTCGAGGCTTCAGCGTCTGTAAGAGTGTAAGGAGGAGGTGGGACTTCAGATTCTAGAGAGCATTTGATTGGACAGAAGATTGGACGAGAAACTGAAATGTGATGTGATGTCATGAAAATCCATGATCTATTTTAGCGGAAGTGAGAGACTGTAAGTTTTGAATGCTTATATCTCCTAAATGCGAATTTTGTCATTGTTTTGGAAGACACCAGCTTATTCATAACCTTAAGGTTAACATATTCATACTAAAAGCTAAAAAATTTAAAGGGTTAGTTCACCCAAAAATGAAAATTCTGTCATTTATTACTCACCCTCATGTCGTTCCACACCCGTAAGACCTTCGTTAATCTTCAGAACACAAATTAAGATATTTTTGTTGAAATCCAATGGCTCAGTGAGGCCTGCATAGCCAGCAATGACATTTCCTCTCTCAAGATCCATTAATGTACTAAAAACATATTTAAATCAGTTCATGTGAGTACAGTGGTTCAATATTAATATTATAAAGCAACAAGAATATATTG